>NW_006922187.1:991048-1022001 GCF_000298275.1 Orycteropus afer afer | reverse complement strand
TATGCTTAAACTGCCCCCTGGCTGAACACTCTTCTCTTTGGCTTCCTGGGTTCCACCCCTTCCTCCTGCTCTTCCGGCCTGCTACTCTGTGCTATGCCTGTGCTTACCTGGACAATGAATAAGAAGGACCAAAGAAGAGTTGATGCTTTTGAACTGTGATATTGACAAAGAATACTGAAAATATCATGGATGCCAGAAGAATGAACAAATCTGTCCTAGAAGAACTGCAGCCAGAATCCTCTTTGGAAGCAAGAATAGCCAGAGATCATCTTACCTACTTTGATCATGTTGTCAGAAGGGACCAGTCCTTGGAGAAAGATATCATGCTTGGTAAAGTAGAGGCTCAGCAATGAAAAGGAAGACCATCAACAAGAGGGATTGATGCAGTGACTGCAATGATGGGCTCAAGTGTAGCAGGGATCATGAGGGTGGCCCAGGACCAGGCAGTATTTTGTTCTATTGTATGTAGGGTCACTATGAGTTGGAGCTGACTCGATGACACCTAACCATAAATGGCCTCTTCTCAAGCATCTTGTAACACTGTTTCACATACTGTTACTATATAAAGAAAACTGCATTATTATTATTATGCAGGTATCCTGGATTCTGGCCCCAGTACTACTTATAACTTACTAGGTAACATTGACTTCCCCACTCTGAACCTTCAATTCTTCATCATTATATTTTGGGCTGATTCCCTGGTAATGAAAGTCTCTTCTGCTGTGTGTCTCTGTAATTCCATGTCACCAACATTTGGACAAGAAATATGAGCTAAATTGCCACCAAGTTTGCCATTACACACTGAGGTTCCACTCAGTACCCATCCTGCCTGGTCTGCCTTTGCCATTGCAGATTCTATCACCTGGCAGGCATGGAGAGAAGTGGCAGTGAACAAGAATGATCCAAATTCTTCATGTCAAGTCAGCAGATTTCCAAGTGAACAGCCCAATCAAATGTGTTGCCTCACACAATTGAAGGGTCTGCTTTTGTGAAGAACTTGCATTTTCAATCATGTTTGTTTATATCTTTAAAATATTAGACTGAGGAATTTACTGATTTTTGATAGAGGAAGATATCAACTCTACTGAAAATATTTGCCTCCTATCTCTCCTCCTTGAAAAAAGTGGAAGAGAGAGAAAAATGCATTGAATGAATAGACTTACAAATCATTTATTCAGGAACAATGTATGGCTCTTGGGATCAACCTGGGTTTCACAAAAATCCTTCTGCAGCTCTAGTACCTTACACTAGATGCCAGACACTGAAGATGGGGAGACTGATACATCAGACCTTTGTCACCTCTAATGTGGATTATGACAGTGGTAAAGGAAACATAGAGGAAAAGAGTATGGGAGCTCATTCAGAAACAGAATTCACAGGTCTCAGTTAAAGATTTGTTGTGGAAGGTGAGTGTAAGGAAGGACAGTCTACATAGCTCCTTTTTGCATTCTTTGATGGAGTAAATAAATAATGGTGCCATTTGTATAGACAAGAAATGCAGGAAGAGGGGTACATCTTGGGAGAAAGGATCATGAGTTCATGTTTGGACATGCTGGATCTGAGGTGAGACATCCAAATGTAGATTTCAATAAATAGTTGGTATACTAACTCTAATCCTATTTAGGTGATTTGTATCTTGTCAAAATATGTACTGTCTCTTCCAACAGGGCACTTGCCTACTGGACCAGTCCCTGAGGAGAATCATGCTTCAACCCCACTGATACTGGACTTGCCCACGTGGCTGCTTTGGCTAACAAAATGTGAATGAGAGTGGTATGTGCCATTTCCAAGCAAAAACCTGAAGAACCAAGTGATGATTCTGCCATGGCTCTTCTCCCCCCACCACAAAATAGGTGTATCCCAGAGAGGGGTTACTCCTCCTGCTTTGCTCCAGGAAAGAAGAACTAAAACAGAGTCACAATCAATCCAAGTGATTGAGAAACGAATCTTAGTTGTTGCAAGTCATTAAAAAATGAAGGTTAATTGTTACTGTAGCCAAACTCAACCTAAGTTGAGTAATATACCCACCCTCTCATTTTGAAGAACAAACTGAGAACCAACAGAGTAAATGGAATTGTCCTAGATCTTAAGAATCTTTATAAAGTGTATTTTTCTCATATCCATGCAGAAGTTCTTTGTATTCCTTGAAATTAATATGTCAGAGTTGAATACCTTGGTAACATGGACCAGTTTCCTTTTCCTTTTTTAATAAGTAAAACATTATTTTCTTTTCCTCTGTGGAGATTTCACCTGTAGTATTTTTTTCACTTTGTACGAAAGTTCCTGTCTAGCATCAAAGCCCATTAATGTGAGATTTCTTTCCCACCAATTTCCCTCCTAGCTCTACAATGCTGACTTTATACACAAAAATTTTACTTGGAATAAAGACCAGGTATGGGAAACTTTAAGACAAAAAAAAAAGAAAAAGAAAAAAAAAATATATAATAGAGGAAAAGGCACAGGGCTATGACTTTAAAAGATCTTAGTTTTAGTCCCACCACAGCCAGAAAATTGCTGTGTGACCTTGGAAAATTACTTTATCACTCTGGGCCTCAGTTCCCTCACTTGTAGAGAAATAATATATGCCATGCCTATTTCTAAGGATTATTTGAAGATGAAAAAAGAGTCTATATGTAGATATCCTTTGAGAAAACTAAAAGTTAAAAAAGTAAAAGTATGGGCAGTAGGAGATTCAGAGGACTAAGCATTGCCAAGCAACCTTGGACAAGCAGCCACTTGGCACAGATCAACATCCCAGCTGCCTGCTGAAATCATTTTCATTATGCCAGGCCACTAGGAAGAAATTTGGATCAAGGGAAAAAGAGAAAAAGTACTTCCAGCATTTGAGTTTCCCGAATAGTAGGGTTTCTGGCCTCAGTTTCAAGAGGGTAGTGCTCTTGGGATCTATTCCATTGTGGTGGTGATGGGAATAAGTGGTGGTGGAAGTGTTGGAGGTGGTGGTTGTGGCTGTGGTGGGGGTGGTAGAGATGTGATGGTAATGTCGGTTGTGGTAATAGTAAAAGTGATGGTTGTGGTGGTGGTAGAAATAGTGGTTTTGGAGGTGGTGGTGGCAGTGGTGGTTAAAGTGATAGAGATAATGGTGGAGAGAGTAGAGGTAGTGGTGGGGATGGTGGTAATAGTGGAGAAAGCAGTGAAGAATGAGGAAGTAAAGAGATGGTGGTGGTAGTAGCAGAAGTGGTGGTGGTGAAAGTGACGGAGGAGGTGGTAATGATAATCTCTTGCATTTAGAACAACATATTGCAGAGCTCATCAGATCTTCACAATAATCCAGTGTTGTTAACCCCCCATGTTCTACTCTGTCCTATATGGTAGCTATGAGTCAGAATCAACTTGGTGGCAGTGGGTTGGTCTTTGTTTTCATTTTACATTTTTTTTAACCTTTCAGAGACTCAGTTTCTCATATAGAGGGGGTTAACAACACTGGATTATTGTGAACATCTGATAAGCTCTGCAATATCCCCCATGGGAGCTCTGGTAGTGTAGTGCCTAAGGCACTTGACTGCTAACCAGAAGCCTGGCAGTTCAAACCCACCAGCTACTCCTCGGAAGGAAGATGGGGCAATCTACTTCTGTAGTGATACTGCCTGGGAAATCCAAGGAGGGGTCGCTATGAGTTGGGTTCAACTCGACGGCACATAACAACAACAACAACAACAACAAGAACTGCCCCCATAGGATTTCCAAGGCTGTAAATCTTCATGGAACCAGACTGCCTTATTATTCTCCTGTGGAGATGCTGATGGATTCAATCTGCCAACCTTTTGGTTAGCAGCCAACTGCTTTAACTACTATGCCACCAGAGCTCTTCTTGTAAAATGAAGATGTATAGATAATTTTGAGAGAAGGGAATGGTGTCATTAAAATCATACTTCAGAATCTGAAGGGTGGGCTTGAGGGAGTGATGTTAAGGCTGACAGGTCAGGTGATGGGAAACTATTGCAACCATCTGAAGGAGGAAAACAATTAAGGCCAGGATGACACAGAAAGCCTGGAATGAACTGGAAACATTGAAAAGATGGGTCATTTGTCCAAGGTCATACATCAGAATAGTGAGAAAATAGGCCTAGAACTCAGGCCTTGGCTCCTAGCCCAGTGCTTTTACTCCTATTTCATATTCCTGCCTATGACAAAATGTTTCTTATAAAATAAATGGAAACTTACATTTAATGAAAACTTGAACCTTGAAGAAAGTTTTTAAAAAGAAGGAACACACAAATAAATGGAGTCAGACAACAGACCATGTGATAGCTCCTACTCAATCTAACAAACCCATCAGGGCCAGACTTTTTTCCTACTATCTTCCCCTTTTTCCTCTCCCCCTCCTTGTCCTCTTCAGAAGAAATACTGGGTATGTGTCAAGAGAGTTATAGAGATAAAATTACTGGAAAAGGGACATATGTGTATATATATGTATGTATATATATATATATGTGTGTGTATATATATATACATATATATTGTTATTAGTTACCATTGAGTTCATTTTCAAACTCCTAGCAACCCTATGTGACAGAGTACAACTTCCTCATAGGGTTTTCTAGGCTGTAATCTTCATGTAAGGAGCCCTGGTAGTGCAATGTCCATTGTGGGGCCACTGTTATTTTGAGTGGCTTCCAGACTAGGGGGCTCATCTTCCAACACTATTTGTTGTTTGTTGTTGTTGTTATGTGCCGTCGAGTTGGATCTGACTCATAGCAACCCCTCCTTGGGTTTCCGAGGCTGTATTACTACAGAAATAGATTGCCCAACCTTCCTTCCGAGGAGTGGCTGGTGGGTTTGAACCATCAGCCCTCTGGTTAGCAGTCAAGTCTCTTAGGCACTATGCTATCAGAGCTCCTTCCAACACTATACCAGACCATATTCTGTAGTGATTCACAGGGTTTTCATTGGCTAATTTTCAGAAGTAAATTACCAGGCCTTTCCTCTTAGTCTGTCTCAGTATGGAGGCCCCACTGATACCTGTCTGTGATGCATCATTCTGCTGAAAAAGTCCAGGTATTTGAAATACTGGTGGCATAGCTTCCAGTATCATGGCAACATGCAAGCCACTACAGTATGACAAACTGACAGGCCGGTGATGGTACATAGCTAGAGAGAAGAGAAACAAAAGAAAACGAGAGCAAGAAACTTATGAACAAGGGTGTCTGATTAATTCAAGGCCTTTAATGCTTGCTTGGCTCACTCCCAGACTCCTATCCACTTCAGACAGACTCCTTAATGAAAATGTCACCACTGAATTCCAATAATTTCCAAAAGCTAAAGGTTTAGTAATTTTCCAAAGATAAAAATGCCATTTTTATTTCATTTCTATTTTGCTAGGAAAAATTTGAAGTCTGAGATGCCATCTGGTTGGGTAGACTTCCCAAGACAGCCTGAATGTAGCACACTAGTGTTTATTCTTAACCCGTCTCCATGTTGCATCATCAATGGCCGCTCTGCATGGCACAGAACGAGGGCTGAGTCCGGAAGACCATGTGCTATCCTGGCCCTAGCACTATCTTACTGGGTAACTGTGAATCTCTCACTTAGCCTTCCTGGGTATTGGTTTTGGTATATGTTAAATGAGCACATTAAAAGAGATGCTACCCTAGGTATTTTAAAGTTCTAAAATGTTATGCTCATGTATATTTTTTTTTTTTTTTAAGGTGGGGGTCTGTGTCCCTCCCCTTACCTAGATCCCGTGGCTCTGTCTCTGCCTGGCTCCTCTCCTGCCTCCAGCGTCTGGGCGCCTGACCTGTCTGCCCTCCCTTACCTGGGTTCCCAGGGTTCTGTCTTGGCCAGGTTCTACCCCTGCCTCCAGTGTCTGTGTGCCAGGGTGGAGGTGGAGGGGCACTGAACTAAAATGTGAGAGATTGGGATCTAGTGTGGGCCATGTGACCATCTAATCTATAACCTTAAGCAAGTCAATTTTCCCAAAGCAAAAGAGTAATAAATGGCTGGTGATGTAGTGGTTAAGACATTTGGCTGCTAACTAAAAGTTGGGGTTCAACCCACCAGCCACTCCATGGAAGAAAGATGGGGTGGTGATATGTTTCTGTAAAGATTTACAGCCTTGGAAACCCAATGGGAGTTGCTATGGGTCAGAATCGACTTGATGGCAGTGAGGTGTTTTTTTTTTTTTTTTTGGTTAATTCATAAATAAATTTACTATATAACAGACACTAATCTAAGCACTTTATGTGCATTTATTCATTTAATCTTTATAACTCTATTGAATAGATAGATATACTATCATTATGACTGTTCACAGGTGAAGGAACTGAAGTACAGAGATGTTAAGTAATTTGCCCAAAGATGATAGCACTAGGAACTGATGGATCTGAATTTGAACCCAAGCTTTCTGGGTCCAGAATCCACACATTTAAATATTACTTTAAAATATGTCTGAAAGGATTGAGTTAGATGATCTCTAAGGGGATACTGCTTGGTTAAAAATTAGGAAGGGTGTACATCAGGTTTGTATCTTTTCTCCATATGTATACAATCTATACTTAAGGAGCCCTGGTGGTGCAAAAGTTAAGTGCTCAGCTGCTAGCTGGTTGGCAATTAAAATCCAACCAGCAGTGTTGTGGAAGAAAGGCCTGGCAATCTGCTTCTGACAAGATTATAGCCAAGCAAACCCCATTGGACTGTTCTATTCTGTCACCTGGGTTCACTATGAGTCAAAAATTGGCTCAACAGCACATAATAGCAACAAGAAGGATCCTTCTGGTCCAAGTATTCTATGGGTTCATGTGTCCAAATTGTTTTGCACCATCTTATCATTTTCCCCTTACCTGTGCCAGCCTGAGGAACTCTATTGTGACAGTGGTTGAGGTATTCAGCTGCAAACCAAAAGGTTGGTGGTTTGAACCCACCAGCCACTCCAAAGGAGAAAGATGAGGCAGTCTGCTTCCATAAAGATTTATCACCTTGGAAACCCTATGGGCAGTTTTATTCTGTCCTATAGGGTCACTATGAGTCAGAATCAATTCAATGATAGTGGATTTGGTTTTTGGTTTGGTGCCAACCTGACCCCTATCTTCCCACTCTCCATGGATCTCTACCACATCCAAAATCCTAAGTCATTGTGAAGACTTTCTCTGTGAATGAGAAAAAAAGACAGTAATTCCATTTCTCTCAGTCCATAGAAAGCCAAATCTGTAGTAGAAAGATGGCTAATTCATATCCCATTTGAACAGACACATGGCCTAGATCTTCTCTTCACCAACTGGGTATTGGTAATAGAAGATAATATTTATAACTGTACTTAGTCAGTCCTGTGGTAGCTACTGCCTCATCCCCACACACAAGCCCAGATTTTTAATGAGGACATTATATTTCATTAAGCAAATAATTATTGGCCAACTGCTGTATAATAGGCACCTTGCTAAGAGTTGGGAAAATTAGCAGCGAATAAACAGACTTTGTTCCTGCTCTCATGGAGCTTATGGATATCAGGAAGAAAGCACAAGTAATTGTAGGTCAGTGGCACAGGTATCATAGCAGAAGCATAGGTTGCTAGGTAGAGCAGGTAAAGATGATAAACCTGGGGGGAAGTGGGGGCATGTATACTAGCTAGTAGGAGATTGAGGGGTTGAGGAGAGAAATCCAAGCTGAAGGAAAATGTAATGCATCAAAGAATTGGTATAAAAAGTTAGCTCTAACCCTCTGAGTTGCAACTGTCCCGTCCACAAACGATTGTGAGGATGGTGCAGGACCAGGTGGTGTTGTGTTCCATCGTAAGTCCAGGGGTTGACTTGAATGGCAGCTAACAACAACAATTCCTTTCTCTATGAAGTAGAAAAAAAATAAGCATTTGTGGAGCAACTGCTGTGTGCTGGGAACCTTATATATTTTTTCTCATTGAATCCTCAAAGCAATCCCAAAAGGTTAACATTATTTTCCCCACTTCACAACTGATAAACCTCAGCATCAAAGACTTAAGGCAACTTGTGCAGGGCCCTACAGGCAGCCTGGGGTGGAGCCAGGTTTCCTGCATAACTCCAAAGCCATGCTTTTGTTCTCCAGAAGGGGCTGCCTCTCCTCCGGGACTTTGGTTGGGGGAGAAGAGACAGAAAAAGAACTGTAGATCAGTGTTACTCAAAGTATGGTCTATGGGCCAAGGTCAATCCCCAAAATTGAGAATGAGCATTTAGAAACTTTTAGAGCAATTTGATAGAGTAAGTATTTAATTTGATAATTTTAAAAATTGTACTTTCTATGTCTTTTTTTCTACTTTATCTCTCCAATAATGTGTTTTCATTGAATTTTATAAAAGTATTGGCTTGTGACAGGTTGGAAATGTTTGAAAATAGTTTTTGAGGTCATTTGGGAAACGATGCCCTAGAGAAAAAGGGCCTGGACTCTGAATCCAGAGTCCTTGGCTCCGGTCTTGGTCAACTCAGCCACTGACAATCCAAAGAAATTTAGCAAAGCAGCAAGCCTCCCTGGATGAATTATAACTTGCTCTTAACTGTTACAACGTTAGATAAGCCCTCCTATTGAAAATCGAGTCACCATTTTTGGGGGAGGGGTGGTGTAGGAGGGAAGAAGAAAAGCAAAAAGAAGAGAGAAGGAAAATAAAATCAAAATTATAGTCTTGACTCACTTTTAATTATTTTTATTATTTTATAAAGAACACTGGAAAAGACAGATCAAGGCATTCATTTTCTCTAACTTTCAAGAAAGCAACTCACTAAAAATAAAGGAGATGGAGCCTTAGCTCCCCTTTTAGACAGCGCTAGTAATCAAGGAGCATGACCCAACTTCTCCTTGTGGCCAGGAGAGTCCACAGCTGCCTATGACATCATGTCCTGTGTACTGCAGTCTCTGCTCAGCCCAGCCCACCCCTCCACCCAGGCTAAAATAAATAGGTGTTCCATTTGTTCCTCTGCCAAATGCTATCCCTCCAGCTCATGTTTCCTTCTCCCTGCCCCTCCTGGGGTTTAGAATCATCCAAAAACCCAATGCCATCGTGTCAATTCTGATGCATAGTGACCTATAGGACAAAGTAGAATTGTCCCATAGGGTTTCCAAGTCTGTAAATCTTTAGAAAAGCAGACTACCTCATCTTTCTTCTGCAGAGCGGTTGGTGGGTTTGAACTGCTGACCATTTTGTTAGTAGCCAAATGCATTAACCACTACATTACCAGAGCTCCTCAAAATTTCCCATGGGAAGAATGCAAACTCATAACATATGAAACATTGAAATGGCAATTTCTGATCATAGCCTCTAAAATTTTCATTTTAAGTATGGGGAAACTGAGGCCCCAAAACAGACCTGGGTCTCTTGACTCTCAATATAGGTGCTTTTTCACTTACTCTGTAGTTGGTCCCTTGATGGTGCAAACAGTTTATCTCTACTACTGACCTAAAGGTTGGCAGTTCAAATCTACCCAGCAGCATCTCAGAAGAATGGCCTGGAAATCAGCTTCCTTCAAAATTACAGCCGAGAAAACCCTACGGAGTAGTTCTACTCTGAGACACATGTCATCACCTTGAGTCAGAATCGATTCAATGGCAATAGGTTTTGTTCTTGTTTTTACTTAGTCCATCATATCTCACTTCCCTGAAGTCACCTCTCTTCCTCACCTAAATGTTTGTGTCAGGAAAAATCCTGGCATCGATTGGTGTGAGTTAATTTTCACTATGAAAGTTCTTAGGCAGTATTTCTATTGCCCTGAGAGGAGGAATTCATGAAGCACGTGGCATGCAGTTCAAAGAGGATGGTGGAATTGAAATATACCCACTCACCTGCCCCACTCCCCTTACCATCTTCCCCAAACATTTCTCATCTTTTCTTACAGCTTGAACCCGATATGAGTCTACATGAAAGAAGAAACCTTTGCTCGTGTTTTTAAGTTAAGTGCAGCCAAGGGCTATGGTTGCCCCAGACTCAGAGGCAATCCTTTAAATACTCAGCAGCTCCTCAGAGTAGTTTGGCAGGTCTGCTATGTTCTCTCAGGCAGGTGGGTGGTTTTTCTTGCCCATCCCCCAACTCCTTCCAAGAACTCTTTCTCAGTTTTCTTGCCTGGAGGCAGAAGGCAAAAATCCTAATTCAACCCCAAACAAGGGGGTTTCCTTGCCTCAAAAAGAAAAAAAAAAAAAAAAATGTATTTGCTTCCTGTGCTCAAACCTGGATAATCCAAGTCCCTCATTAATCATCCCTGCCAACAATGTTGCACTTGACATTTTCTGCTGCTCCCTCCTTAGACAGCTCGCCCAGTGTCTGGAGGATAACCTTGTATTAGGACAGAAGCTTTGATGCCTTGCCAACAGAGAGTGCCAGAAGCAGCCAGATTTTCCAACTAGCTGGCCAAATTCAGCCATTATTTTATTTGCTATTTTTAAAATTGATTTTACACACACACACACACAGATTTCTGCTTTATAGACCTTCTCTTGAAAAGAAGATAGAAATAGAAGCAGAAAATCCTGTCTTAACAGAAATAGGGGTTAAAAGCATGGATCAACCAGACTTGGGGTCTAATACCTTTTCTGCCACTTAGTAGCTATGAAACCTTGGTCAGGTAAATGAATGTCTCTGAGTCTGTTTGGAGGGATAACAGCATCTACCTCACGGGGTGCTCTGAAGAATTATTCTTTATGTAAAAAACTTGGTACATTCCCCAGCATATTACATGCTTACTTACACATTTACTATAATTTTTATTAATAATATAATCATCAGTTTCAGCCACAGAATGTAAGTTCCCTCAGGGCAGCAGCCTAACATGTCTTTTGGATTGTGTATTTCCATTGCCTGGAATAACATATGCTTCAGAGAAAGTCCTTGATGAATATTTTTAAAATAAATAAGTGAAAGATAAAAGTTGGAAAAAACCTTAAAGATATTTGTTCATAACCCTTTCCATTTATTTTCATTGCTGTTGAGTCAGATCTGACTCATAGCAACCCCTCCTTGTGTTTCTGAGGCAGTATCACTACAGAAGTAGAGTGCCCAACCTTCCTTCCAAGGAGTGGCTGGTGGGTTTGAACTGCCAGCCTTCTGGTTAGTAGTCAAATGCCTTAGGCACTATGCCACCAGAGATCCCTTCTATTTATTTGGTGGCGTGGATATACTTATAAGCCGGTTTTCTGATTTCCAAATGATCCTCCATGCATTCTTCTCTTTCTTTGTTTATATTTTATATATTCACCAATAGTTCCCAATTTCTCCATCCAGAGATGTTGATATTAACATACCTTCTTTCTGCTACAAGCAATTTTTGATAGATAATATTAAGACATTCATTTTCCACAAGGCCACCCAGATAAGCCTTTTCTCTAATTGTGGTCAGAAGTCTATTGATCTGATGGGATCATTTTGATGGACATAAGATAATCAGTTCTATGTTCCTTTGCATTTATCATGGCCTAATCTATGGGTTGGGATTTTCCCTATTTTTAATTTATGAGCTTGAGAAGACAAATGTTTCAAAACATAAACGCCACACTAGGATCAAATTAAGTCTTTATTGATGACAAGTCAGGGAACCACCAAACAGATCTCATGTCATAATTTAACCATTCAGGGGAAGATAATTCATTTTCATGAGGCCTATAATATGCCTTAACTCCAAATAATCTTCAAAAGAGTCTATGAGCTACCTAGGTACTTAGATTGGACACCTCATCTATAAAATGGGAAAGAAAGACTCAAAAGTACCTAATGGCAAATCTCCTTTCCCTCTCTATGTATTTCCTAAGGAGACTGGCTTAGAATTACCTTCCAACCCGTATTTCCCACACTGTACTCAATTCTTCTCAAGAAGAATCATCTCATGGCTGAGTAGCAAGGGTCTGACTTTCATTGATCTGCATTTCTAGACTAGGTGGAATTAATAGCCTCAACCTATGGCTCTTGCTTTTAGAACTATAAGATTGAGGAGTAGCAATTCTTATGGTGGGCTGTAAACGTGTTTCCCACTCTGTGGACATATACTCAACCTTGAATGCATCCTCCAAAGTTCTGGACTTGAGTGAAATAATGTTGTTGTTATTGTTAGTTGCCATCAGATTTTTCAACTCATGGTTTCAACTTAGGGCAACCCCATTTGAAAACCATGTGGGACAGTTGTACTCTACACACATGGAGTCACCATGATGGAAGAAATAATAGGAAAGTTTATTTGGTCTCAGGTCCAAGCCATGCCATCTAGTGCAGTTAGCAATGAAGCCAGAATTGTTACTTTCATCCACCTAACTCTTGTGTCTGCAGGCAGTCCCCGACCCAAGTTACAAAGGAAATCCACTCCTAAAGGTATTTTCTTTTCCAGCTGTTTTTATTGTAGTTTGGATGAAAGTTTACAGAGTAAGTTGGTTTTCCATGCAATAATTCAAACACTTTTTTTTTTTCCCGTGACATTGATTGTAATCCTGACAATGTAATAGCACTCTTCCAACTTCCTCCCTGTGTTTACTGTTTATATTAGTCCTTCTTCCTATCTCTTCCTGCCTTCTAACCATTATCCCTGGGTAATTGCTGTCCTTTCGATCTTGTATGGTTGATTGTTCTGAGAAATGCATGTTTCCCTAACTTTACTGTTCACCTTATAGGCCAGTAGATTGTTTTACTGAAAATTGAACCATGGGAGTGAATTCAGTTCCAAGTTTGAAGGATGACTAAAAGTCATAGTCTTAAGGTTTCTACCACTCTTTATCAGTCCATTAAGTCTGGTCTTTTATATGATTTTGAGTTTCATTCCTTTTTTTTCCCACTATATCCAGGGCCTTCTATTGTGATCTCTTTCAAAATGGTTGGTAGTGGTAGCCAGTAGTTCTTCTGGTGTCAGGGTCATGGAGGCTGAGGTTCACGTGGTCCATTAGTCCTTTGGACTAATTGTCTCCATACATCTTTGATTTTCTTCACTATTCTTTGCCTCAAACAGAGAGGACTAATTGTTGCACCTTACACAGCCTCTTGATAGCTTTTAAAACTCACTACTCACCACTGTGGGATATATAATATTGTCTTTGTGAAGTATGTTAAGCCCAAGACTGTGGTCCTAAGCCCCCAAGCCCAGTGACTCATGGCTTCAAAGTGTTTAATTATGGCTAAGAAGTTTTCATAAGTATGTCCCCTATTTGCTCTACTATACACGCAGATATATTTACAGCACATACAAATATGTATGTAGAAATTTCCTCTGCCAAACCTATATATGTTCATAAGTATAGTCCTTTTTGCTTACTCACACCTGTTCGGCTTACCTATCTGTGTATGTTTCCACTAATAGATTATTGTGTTATTGCAGGATTGTGTATGTAATAATATTTATCTTTGTTGTCTAACTCTTACGCACCTTTCATGTCTTCCTTTGCTTTAGTGATACTGTGCTGATCACCCCCTTATTATCCATTGCCTTTCCCTTCATCCAAGTTAATATGTGTCTATTATCTAGTTAGTGACTTTCCCTCTCTTCCCCTCCCATCCCTGGATCCAAAGAATGTTTTTCTGTATGTAGAATTTTCCTTGACTTTTTTACAATGGTGGTCTCATACAATATTTTTTTATTTTATGAATTACTATTTTTACTCAGTATAATGTCTTCCATGCTCATCCAAGTTATGAGATGTTTTGTGGATTCTTCATTATTCTTTAATGTTGCATAATATTCCATTGTGTGTTTGTACTACCGTTTAGTTATTCATTTATCCATTGATAGGCACTTAGGTTATTCACATCTCTTTGCTACTGTGGATAATGCTGCAGTAAACATAGGTGTGCATATATCTATTCATGTCCTAACTTTTATTTCTCTAGTATATATGCCTCGTCGTGGGATTGCTGGATCAAATGGTATTTCCATTTCCAATTTTTAAAGGAAGCCCCATACCATTTTCCACAGTGGTTGTACCATTTGACAGTCCCATAAGCAGCGCCTCAGGGTTCCAGTCTCTCATCATCCTCTCCAGCATTTGTTGTTTTCTGTTTTCTTGAACTTTTCTATTAATACTGATGGAGAGGATGTCTCATTGTTGTTTTGATTTGCATCTCTCTAATGGATAATTGGCTAATGAGTGTGAGTGTGCCTTCATGTGTTTGTGTCTGCCTGAATATCTTCTTTGGTAAAGTGTCTGTGCGTGTCCTCTGCTCATTTATTGACCAAAGTGTGTCTTTAAGTCAAATTTGTAGGTAAGTTAGAACAGATGCACACAGCTCTTATTTAACCTTACTTTAGTGCACAAAAAGGATTGAAGTCTTTTTAATGACTTAAAAGCTGCATAGTGCCTAAGGCACTTGACTGCTAACCAGAAGGCTGGCGGTTCAAACCCACCAGCCACTCCTCGGAAGGAAAGTTGAGCAATCTACTTTCATAGTGATACTGCCTTGGAAACCCAAGGAGGTGTCTCTATGAGTCAGTCTGACTCAACAGCACGTAACAACAACAACATGCAGCAGGTGAAGGTAACTGTGATGAAGGATGTGTTGCAAGTAGAAGTTGGTTCAGTTGTTTCAGAGTGAGGGCAAATTTACATAACATGAAAGCACAAGTTCAATTTGTCCATAAATTAGATGTTCATACTCAACCCATATGACTATGAAACCAGAACTAGATGGTGCCCGGCTGGCTACAACTGTCAACCACTTGGAAAGGGATCAGTGCAGGAGAGCATGGATAGAGTGGGAGAACAATGTGGAACAAAACTCAAAATTATTTAAAAAAAAAAAGACCAGGTTGACTGGTCTGATAGAACCTGGTGAGACCTCTGAGACTATGGTCCCAGCTATGCATCAGGTCTGGAATTAAACTCCCTCCTGTGGATTCCAGCCAAACAATAGACAGGCATATAGGGTAAACGTTTACACCATGCAGATACACTCCTTAGAACAGTATCAATCATGTGGGAATAGAAGGGCAATATTTGCACAAAAGGCAGGCATAGGAAAGAAGGGCACAGGGAAGGAAGTGGGAAGAGAGCTATTACATTGTGGGTAACTGCAGTCAGTGTCATGGAACAAAACACAATGTGTATGAACTGCTGTACAGAAAATGAATTTACTCTGTGAACTTTCACCCAAATCATAATTAAAAAAAAAAAGATGTTCATAACCTAGAGACTTGCTGTATTTCTCAATTAGTTCAGGACTTACAGGGAAAGTGGGAATGATTTTTTATTACTCATAAACTCCTATCCATGGGGTATTGCTTTCAATTATGATTTCTAAGACTCTTTCCCTTCTTGTACTCCGCATAGTTTCACAACAAGGAGGCACAAGTCTTAGGGAGAAGAGAATGAATGTACAAACAAATATTTTCTCCTATGTGTAGCCCAGAATATTAACAGTATTGTGTGGGAAAAAGAAGAAGGTCTTCACATCTCATCCAAACTACCTCACATGGCTTGGAAATTTTGTAACTTTTCTAGGAAATACTTTTTGTTAAAGAAGAACTCACCATAGGCAATGCCAGTATACATTTCCCTTTCTTGTTTTATATATTTTATGTTTGCTTCAATTATGGAGTCAGCCCTTTTTAAACCAGCAAGTATGAATAAAAATGTGTGTGTAGAACAATAATTTTTCTTAAGGTTTATTTCATTTGAAAATAAAACCCACCATGGATCAAATGAAATGACCCAATTAAAGACAACCTCCTCCAGGTCTTTCATGGCTCTGGGACTAAAATTTCCAAGGTATCATTTTGACTGTTTTGGTAAACTGTCAACATATTGAAAACATCTGTTAGTTAGGTGCAATGAGTTTGAGGGAAAATGCCAAGGCTATCCTTTTCTCTCCCACATGAGTCTACCCATTGACCTTCAACAGGTCATCCCAGCTCCTTTGTGACTTGGGAGAAATGAACATTAGTTGAAATCCACTGTTCATATATGGCCATTATTCCTGTCCCTTCGGGTTTCTGAAAGTTGCATTTTTCAAGCCAGGTATGTTTAATGAAGTCATTGAGATTCTTCCACCAAGACCACCAGCAAAATAAGAATCAGAAAAGGTCATTTAGTGCATATATGCCCTGACTCACCTTGCATAATCCTTAGGTCCACCATCCAAGGTACTATTTATATTTTACAAATAAAGAACTAAAACTCAGAGAGGCACAAAGACTCACTGCCTTTCCAAGGTTACAGAGCCCAGTGGGTGTCTGAGAAGAGAGTGAAATCTAGGTTTGGTTAGCTGCAGAGCTAGTGCCATTCACCACAACAGCATGCTTTGAGAGGACACTGCAGACCAGGAGCCAGAGAGCACATGCGCAGAATGTGAGCACTGGAGAGCCCTGCAGCTGTAGACTTAGCAAATGTTTAACAAATGCACAGGGCAAGGAGTCCTGTGTTTTGTTTTAAAGTGAAACTGTCTGAAGTGGCCTCATTTCCTCTGTAAAGCAAGTTTTAGGAAAGGAAAAAGATCTGAAAGGCAGCAAGGCATGGGTATGATTGCTGGTTTTCCATGTTATCAGCTGCTGATTAAAAAAAAGAGAAAAGGAAATCTGTACTCTTGGAGACAAAGCCTTGTCTAGAAAACTCTCACTGGGGATGTAAAAGTCAGGGAGATGACATCAGAAACCCTGTCTCCCCTCCTATGGCACAATGGAGTTGCTGTTGGAGAGCATCAGAAAGTTCTGGGGAAGGAAGACTGCAAGAGTGTTCCACCCTGGCCCCCCACCCTCTCTTCTCCTTCTCAGACGTGGTACAGCAGTGGAGTAATTAGACCAAGGAAGCTCTATCCCTAGAGCCCTGTCCAGACTTGTTTAAAGACAGCTGCTCTGATCGTTAAAATGAAATAGGACATGTAACCAGATTATGGGGAAATTATTGCTATTAACAGCAATAATTACCCTCTGTTCAAGTAGCTTCCTGAAATAAAATACATCAAAGCAGAAACTTTCAGTTACTTTACTTAGCACCCTGCATGAACCCTTTGGGTATGTGTGTGTTTGTGATGCATCAGAGACAGAGAGAGAGTTGGGGGCAGGGATGTGTAAATGTTGGGGAAGCAAGTGTGTATATATTTATGTGTGTGTATGCACTACATATTTTGTAGTTTGCTATGTATGTATTGTGAATTACGTGGATATATATTTTCAATAAAACAAAAAAATTTAGTAAATACCTATAAACCAACTCCAGGAATTGACAGAATACCCATTAAAATACTTCAGCAAAAAGATGCTATGTCAGAAGTGCTCAGTCTTCTATGTCAAGAAATTTGGGAGACAGCCCATTCCAAAGAAAGGTGATCCAACAGAATAAGGAAATTATTGAACAATATTATTACTATCACATGCAAGCAAAATTTTTCTCAAGGTAATTTTAAAAATGGCTGCAGTCAATGACAGGGAACTGTCAGAAATTCAAGTCAGATTCAGAAGAGGACATGGAACAAGGAATACCATTGCTGATGTCAGAAGGATCTTGGCTCAAAGCAGAGAATACCAGAAAGATGTTTACCTGTGTTTTATTGACTACACAAAGGCATTCAACTATGTGGATCATAAAAAATTATGGAAAATATTGTAAAAAATTATGGAATTCCATAACACTTAATTGTGCTCATGCACAACCTGTGCATAGGCCAAAAGGCAGTCATTTGAACAAAACAGGGGGATACTGTGTGGTTTACAATCAAGACAAGTGTGCATTAGGGTTGTATCCTTTCACCATATTTACTCAGTCTGTATGCTGAGCAAGTAATCTGAGAAACTGGCCTATATGACAAAGAACATAGCATCAGGATTGGAGGAAGACTCATTAACAACCTCTGATATGCAGATAACACAACCTGACTTGCTGCAAGTGAACTGGACTTAAAGCACTTACTGATGGAGATCAAAGACTACAGCCTTCAGGATGGATTACACTTCAACATAAACAGAACAAAAATCCTCACAACTGGACAAATAAGCAATATCTCAATAAGCAGAGAAAATATTGAAGGTGTCAAGGATATCATTTTACTTGGGTCAACAATCTATGAGTAGTCAAGAAATCAAACAACATATTACATTGATCAAATTTGCTACAAAAAAATTCTCTTTAAAGTATTAAAAAGGAAAGATGTTACTTTGATGTCTAAAGTGTGCCTGACCAAATCCATGATATTTTCAATCACTTCATGTGCATGAGAAAACTGTACAATGAATAAGGAAGACTGAAAAAGAATTGACAGACTTGAATTATGGTGTTGATGAAGCATATTGAGTATACCATGTGCTGTCAGAAAAAACAAATCAATCTGTCTTGAAAGAAGTACAACCAGACTATTCCTTACAAGCAAGGATGGCAAGATTTCATCTCATGTGATTTGGACATGTTATCAGGAGGGACTAGTCCCTGGGGGGAGGACATCATGCTTGATAAAGGAGAGGACAACAAAAAAGAGAAAAGTCCTCAACAAGATGGATTAACACAGGGGCTACAAAAATGTGTTCAAGCACACCAACAATTGTAATGATGGCACAGGACCAAGCAACGTTTCATTCTGTTATATATGTGGTTACCATGGGCCACGACTAACTCAATGTCATCTAACAGTAATAACAAATAAGCCTTGCAGGTCCAGTGTGAGATGCTGTAGATACAAAACTAAATGGGACTAAGTCCCTACCTTCCAGAAACTAAAGTCTCAAGTGAGAGGCAGACATGTAAAAACAATTGTAATACAGCATGGCAAGTGCTATGACCAAGGGAAACAAGGGTGGGTAAGGTAGCACAGTAGAGAAAGCCTCTCTCAGCCTGACTGGGGCCAAGTGAAGGAAAATTTCCTGGAGCAAGGGACACTTAAGCCACATCTTGAACAATGGTTAGGAGTGAGATGAAAAGGCGAGATTGGGCAGGGTGTTCTTAGCAGAGGGTGGTATGCAACTAAATCTCCAGTTGTTTGAAATCATTATCTCAGTCACCAGAGATGAGGGCATGTGATAGACAATCAAAACACAAAAAAATCCATAGAGTATTTTAAGTCCAGAGAATGTGATTAGAATAAGGAAGTGTTTTATAAAGACAATTCTCGCCATTTATATGGGAGAATTAGTAGCAACCAAACTGGAAAGTAGATGAGATGCTAAGAGACCACTGCAAGAAACTATGCCAGATTGAGGAAGAGGAAGACATAGAGAGGTACAATGGAGGTACAGACAACAAAGATGAACCCCTTTGCACATACAGTATTGCATTGTCAATAAAGGCAAACATGGATATATGGGTGGATAGATGGATGGACAGGCTGAACTATTAGGTATGTCTATGCAGGGGGGAGCATGCCAAAGACAATAGATAAGATTGGCAGACAATGTTTCTACAAGTGTCTTCATAATTCATAATTCTGTAAGAATTCCCAGGTATATAGTAGAACTAACAAGAAACAAGGTTTAGTCACTTCTTAGCCACAGCCAGCTACCCCAAGGAAGTGAGTAGTTGAACCTGTGGGCTCAGGACCATAGTCACAAGGGGACATCAAGCTCAACTGGCATAACATACTACACAAAACATTGTTCCACATCCTACTTTGGCAAGTAACGACTGGGATCTTATAAGCTTGCAAGCAGCCATTTAGATGCAATGATGGGCCTCTCCTCATCCAGAGCAAAGAAGAATGAAGAAAACCAAAGATGTATGGAAACAATTATCCAAGCAACTGGTACACTCAGCCTATAGAATTATGAGAACAAATGAACTGGATGGTGCCCGGCTACCACTGTCAACCACTCAGAGGGGGATCTATGTAGGAGATCCTGAATAGAGTGGGAGAACAATGTGGAACAAAACTCAAAATCATTTGGAAAAAAAAAAAAGGACCAGGCTTTCTGGTCTGATAGAGCCTGATGGACTGACACTATAGCCCCTAGCTGCCCTTCGGGACTGGAATTGAGCCCAATCCTGTGGCTTCTAGTCAAACAAAAGGCAGGCATATAGGCTGAACATTTACACTAGGTAGATACACTCCTTGAAGAGAACAATCATGGGAGAATAGAAGGGCTAGGTATGCACAGGGAGACAGCTCAGGGGGCAGGAGCGCATGGGGGATGGACAAAGAAAGAGGTAACTATGGGGAGGAAGTGGGAAAGGAGCTGTTGTATTTTGGTAAATTGTCATGAGAAAAAGTGTATGTGAACTGCTCTATGGAAAGTGAACATGCCAGAATGTATAGCCCTGAACTTATGGACAAGAGGGGATGGGTATTAAACATTTTTATTGGTTAGTAAATGTCTAATGATCAGAATAGCACAGGCACTGACCAAGCAGAATGGACACCAGGCAAACACAGTTGGTAGTGCCATTATCTGGCATCCTGGTTGAGGGCAGCCCTGGGCTGGATTTATATACATGCTTCTACCCAGGTCACCCTGCGGTGAGTTCCCTAGTCCATCAGCATGAAGAATATCATTTTCACCACTATCTCTTCTCTCCCCTGCTGTGGTAGATTAATTGTACTAATCGCCCCAATTTTTTACTCTGCCAGTCCTTTTAGGCTTTAGAGTACATTCTCCCAACTCATGTGACTCACCTTAGGCATATAAGGAGGTGGAAGTGACAACATGCCAGGTCTAAGCTGAATTCACAGAGGTCTTAAATGTTTGCTACTGGTCACATGTATCTCTGCCACTGCCATGAGACCATGCCCAGATTAGTCTACTCAAGAATGAGAGGCACTCAGAGCATGGTGGTGTTACCCTAGTGGCTCCAGCTATAGCCATGCTAGAACAACCTACAACCATCTGAGCCTAGCCATGTGAACAAGCCCAGACAAGATCAGCAGAGCTGTCTAATGGATCCCCAGCCAATGCCTGACAGATACACACTTATTATTGTACTCATTAAAGTTTTGTGGTTACTTGTTACACACTAGGTATTATAGATTGACTTGTGTTCCCCTAAAATATGTGTTGAAATCCTAACCCCTATACCACTAAATAAGGAGCCCTAGTGGCACAGTGTTAAGCTCTCAGCTGTTAACCTCTCACTGGCACTGGAAACAAAGATGTGACAGTCTACATCTGTAAAACTTCAGCCTTGGAAACCCTGTGAGGCAGATCTACTCTGTCTTATAGGGCTACTCTGAGTTGAATCGACTTGATGGCAGCAATTCTTTTGTTTTGGTACCTATAAATATGATCTTATTTGAAAATAGAGGTTTTCTTCTGTTATGTTAATTAGGCCATACCAAGGTATACCCAAAAAATGAAACTCACTGTCATCGAGTCACTTCCAACTCATAGAGGCCCTCATTGGGTTTCCAAGGCTATCAACCTACAGAAGCAGACTGTCCCATCTTTCTTCCATGGAGCGGCCGGTGGATTTGAACATTGACATTGTTGTTACCAGCCAAATGCCTTAAGCACTTTACCACCAGAGCTCCTTCACCAGGGTAGGGTAGGTCCTAAATCTAATTTTGTCTCAGTTATAAAAAGCAGAACAGACACAGAGACACACACAGAGGAAGACAGATGCAAAGGAATGCCAAGGGTCACCAATAGAAACCAGACAGTAGAGAGAGGCTCACGGAAGGAATCCACATGGCTGAGATCCTGATTTGGATTTTTAGCCTCCAGAACTGTGAGAAAATAAACTTCTGTTCTTTAAAGTCACCCACTTATGGTATTTCTGTTATAGCAGCACTAAGTGACTGAGATACCATGATTGTGGCAATAGATAACTGATACACTCCTCCCTTCTAAATCCTTTTCTCCCCTAGCACTTGTATAAATATCTATTCTACAAAATATCTCGTGTGTCCTCTAACTCTCTTATCAGCACTTTTAATACAAAAGTATCAAAAATATTTTACAGGAAAAATGCCATAGAGCTAAATCTGTTGGTAACTTATAGACTGAAAGGCTCCAAAAATCTTTTGTTTAAATTTCTTATTAGGTGGAGATAAAACGTCTGGAAAACACATAGACAGTAGCAAGAAATGCACAAGTAGAGGATTAACTATAACCTAACTGCCTTCCATTGCAGGAGCACCCTGCACCTACTATTAAGCACCTCTCAATTATTAATCCAATGTTATAGGACTTCAGATGATCAACAAATAATGTGCCTTTCTTCTTCTTGTACAGTCAGAGCCAACTAAGATAGAGACTGGAGCCAGGCAGATAGAGATGAAAACATCAGCTTTTGTACTGATAAAAGCAATATTGGGGAACACATGGTTAGATATGGACATAAAGGCTAGTCAGAAAGAATTCAGTCTGGAATTAAATTCACCCTCTTGGGCAAGGGGTGCTGGAAACTGCAGGCTACAGTAGGGCAGGTCTAGGCGTAGCTGAGATCCCACTAAGGGCACACTTCCTGGTGGCAGGAACACTGTCTCCACATCCAACAATCAGAAAAGCACTCATCATTCCTTGAAGAGAAGAAAGGGGTGGGGAGAGAGGCTGAGAGAACTTGTCTTGAAAGTGTAAGAGCTAACAACCCCACTAGATCCTGGAAATACTCTCTTGTCCCTAGGTTGCAATGGCATTTCCAGTGACGTTGCTGCTGATATTGTCTGGACCATGTTGTCTTCCCTTCCCCCTGACACCAACCAGTTTCTTAGCAGGAAGAGATTCACTTCTACTACTGCTGTCCATGGAAGCCTCTTTTCACATAATCTAGTCTTGGCTAGGAGCTCTGGTAGCATAGGGCCTACGGCACTTGACTGCTAACCAGAAGGCTGGTGGTTCAGACCCACCAACCACTCCTCGGAAGGAAGGTTGGACAATCTACTTTCGTAGGGATACTGCCTAAGAAACTCAAGGAGGGGTCGCTATGAGTCGGGGCCAACTCTATGGCACATAACAACAACAACAGTCATAGGCTTGCATGTGCACAGACACACATACACTCACACTCTCTCATGCACACACACATGTACACACACATACTCACATAATCACTCACAATCAGATATATCCCTTGAGGCAAGTACAATGCCTTCGCTCTTGACAGCTTCCTAGCCCAAACTCAGGATACAACCCTTCCAGAGAGAGGCACCCTGGTCAGAATTACCAGCCTCCTGGAGAGGTTTAACTGCTATGCACTCTAGAGTTTGCCCTCTAAACTAAATGCTGTCATCTGAATTCTGCTGATACCTCCTGTCCATTTGTCTTTAGGGAGTTACTTAATCTTTTAAACCTGTGTTTCCTCACCTATAAAATAGGGATAATAATAGAATCCCATAGGTTTGTTGTGAGAGCTGAATGAAATAATACTGGGAGCTTTTGTGGTGTACTGCCTAAGGCACTTGACTGCTAACCAGAAGGCTGGCGGTTCACACCACCAGCCACTCCTCAGAAGGAAGGTTGGGCAATCCACTTCCATAGTGATACTGCCTCAGAAACCCAAGGAGGGGTCACTATGAGTCGGATCCGACTCCATGGCAGTACATTGCATTGTGTTAGTGCACAGCAGTTAGTATAATAGTCCTTACTGAATGTTATGTTACATGACAATGTGTGCATAGTCAAGTGTCTGAATCTCTATTAGGGAGCAGCGGGGGCCCTGAAAACATTTTTAGCCCTCCTTAACCTGACTTAGAAGGTCCAGCTTGACCTGGTCCCTGACCTCCCCTTCACCTTCATCTCTTGCTACCCCACCATGTACTCTGTGCTGTAGAGTTGCTGGATGTATTTTGTTCTCCCAAGCCTCTGTGCCTTCCACATGCATTTCCTTTTGTTAGAGTGCTCTAGCCATCCCCTTCACCATCCCCCACCCCATTCCAGTCACCCCCTTAGCCTGGGTAACATCTACCTGTGGATCAGGTCTCAGCTAAGTATAATTTTTTATTTATTCATTCAATAAATGGTTGTCAAATGTCTATTTAGTGCCAGAATACAAAGAACATGCTACTCCCCAAATCCGGATGAGAAGACATTTCAACGCACCTGTATATGCCTACAATTGTGGCAGGATCTTGAGTTATGCATTTATCCAGCACATTGGATTGTGTCTCCAAGAACCAGACCCCAGCCCAGTAAGGAAAGGCACTGCATTGGTCTTAGTCTTTGTGTTAGATTCTATAGATACAGAGTGGTGAGCAGGGTATAGATATTGTTGAAAATTAATAAATGTTCATTTGTGGCAAAAGATAACTGATACACCCCTCCCCTTTTCTCCCCTAACACTTGTATAAATATCTGTTCTACAAAATATCTGGTGTGTCCTTTAACTCTCTTATCAGCACTCTTAATACAAAAGTATCAAAAATATTTTACAGGAAGAATGCCATAGAGTTAAATATGTTGGTAAGTCATAGACTGAAATGCTATGTCCTTAATAGAAAATGTGGCCTAAAAGAATGTGTGATGATAATTACCTATATTTAAAAAGCTCTTTACAGTTTGAGTCCATGGATGTCATAAATGGTGAAGCACTCTGCTACTAACCAAAATGTTAAAGGTTCAAATCCACCCAGAGGTGCCTGGAAGAAAGCTTGGCAATCTTCTTCCAGAAAGATCACAGCCATTGAAAACCTTACAGAGCAAGTTCTACTCTGAAAACACATGGAGTCACTATGAGTCAGAAACTGACTCAATGGCACCTGGTTTTTTTGATGGTTGTTGTTTTACAATTTAAAGTGCCTTGGGAGCTCTAGTGGCATAGTGCCTAAGGCATTTGACTGCTAACCAGAAGGGTGATGGTTCAAACCCACCAGCCGCTCCTCGGGAGGAAGACTGAGCCATGTATTTCCATAGTGAAACTGCTTTGGAAACCCAAGGAGGGGTCACTATGAGGCAAAATTGACTTGATGGCAGTGACTTTGGTTTGAGTTTGGTTTGCATCTCTTAAGAAGCTCTGGTAATGGAGTGCCTAAGGCATTTAACTGCTAACCAGAAGGCTGGCAGTTCAAACCCACCAGCCACCTTGGAAGGAAGATGGGGCAATCCGCTTCTGTAAAGATTTACTGCTTTAGAAACCCAATGGGGGTCACTATGAGCTGGAATCGACTCAATGGCAGTGAGTTTTTGTCTTACACTACTTCTCCATCTAGGTTACCCTGTGGTGTAGGACAATTGTCTTCTTTTGGGAGAAGGGGCAGAGAGGCTCAGCAAAATCCAGCAACATCAATCAAGTCTCCTCTGCAAGCAAGCAGCAACAACTACCTCAGTGGTGAACGATGGCTTTAAAAGTTATGCAGACATACATAGCAATTGTTGTAGAGTAGATTCCGACCCATTGGCAAATCCATGTGTACAGAGTAAAAGTGTTCCAAAGGGTTTTCAAGGCTGTGGCCTTTCAGAAGTAAATCACCAGGCTTTCTTCTGAGGCACATCTGGGTGGGTTCAAACTGCCAACTCTTTGTTAGTAGTTGAGGCTCAACTATTTGCACTCCCAGGGACTTCTTACAAATTACAGGGAGCAAATATTAAGCCTATAGCAAAATGTTCTGTTTCCCTTGAGAAACATGAAGATATCCTGGCAATTGGAGAAGCTAAATCATCACAGTAACCAAGAAAATGCATCTCAGCTCCCTCTTACGTTGCAGTTTCCATCACTCCATCATTTCAGGATTACAGAGACTGTATATGACCTACATACTTTTAAGTATGCTGGTCTTATCCTTTAAAGTTTGAAAGTCTGAAGACATAGTCTGAGATCTTCAAACAAGCAATGTAAGAGCCTTGCCCTTTCAAGTTTAACATTTCTTGAAGAAAAAAAAAAATAGTCCAGGGCTTGTTGCTTTTGGAATCCAGTTCTTATTACTCATGTTTTTTTTCTCCAAGAGAAAAATCATCTCACATATTGGTAATGCCTCTTGGCAGCTCTTGTTGAGAGCAGTCAACAAGCACCTCGAGGATCCAGCATGACCTGGCTGAAGAAGGAGCAGCAGGGCATGGGAAAATATGTGGCTCTTTCAGCAGCCAGGATTAAAGCAGAGTAAGCATGTTGTGACGCATGTATAAAGGAAGCATAAAGTAATGTTAAAATGCATTGGCTTTGGCACATTTAGTCCTGCTTTCAGACCCTTGCTCTACCACTTTCACAGAGTATTTTGGAATAAATTATTTATTTCAGTTTCAACATCTGTATAATGGGAATTAGTGTAAGTCATATTTCAAACAATTGTTGTGAAAATTAAATGAATTAATGCATAAAATGCATATAAAACACATCCCAGCACTTGGCACTTAAATAGTAAGCTTACTGAAAGCCTACCCAGGCCATGCTAGCCTAGAGAAATTGTCAAGGGGCTCCAGAAATGATTCAAGCACCCAGCATTGAAGTCCCATCCCAGTCTTTCCTCTTTAATCAAGGTGCTCTCATTATTCCAACAGACCACCACTCGTCATCTACTCTTAACATGATTCTTTGCCCCTCTGTTCCAAAAACTCACTTTGTGGATCACAAATTTCCATCACATTTACAGTTCCAATGTGCCAACATCCCCTGACTGACATTCTTCTACCCTGTTCCTTGTTCTCATTCCCAATCAGGGCCCTTTGACTGCAAAGATAAGAGGTTATACTCAAAGTAGCTAAAAGAAAACAAAACCAGAGTAGTAATAAAGAGGTATATTGACTTCCATGGAAGCAAAACACAGTTGGATCTTGTGGAAGTCAACAGGTGCCAAGACAGCTCTGGAGGCTCTGCTTCCATCTGTGAGCCTCTTAGAATTTCCCGACTATGTCTGTCCCCCAAATTTTTGTGCTTGAGCATAACATATTACTAGCCTAAAATTAACAGCCCATAACTGTTTGGTTATATCCTTTGAATCTCTCTAAGGGGACAATATGATGGTCCCAGCTCTTCTCCTACAAAAAACTACCCTTGAGTCCAATGCTCATTTATGCTCCACTCGGTAGTGGTCAGAGGGTGGGATGTATGGCATAAACATGATCAGCCCCTTTACTCTTTCATCAGGAGCTTCTGGAGAGGTTTAATGCTCAGAGAACAAGTTATGGGCTCTCATGACATTATCTGTGTTGACATGTCGCTGTTACTCTGTCTCTGGTTTCCTCTTACAGGACTGGGGGAAAGTGGCTGGGAAGAGGGGAAAGAGAAAGTACTCATCCTGACAGTGATGCTTGCTGGAGACAACAGGAGGCAGGGTAGTCAATGTGGAAACCCAGAATTATTGACTACAGGTCCTGGGAGCAGAATCAAGAAAGTGGGATCTAGTGTCAAGTCAGATGAAAGAGGCAGGTGGGCAAATAAAAGAACCTCGTCAAGATAAAAGACCAGGATAATCAAAATCATCAGGGATCCAGATATAAATATGGATCAAGAAACTGTTTCAGAACTAAGATAAGGAGTGGCCTATGTGGGCTAAAACTTAGGAGGAATTTGGATTGTGTTGCCAGAGTGGGTGCACCATTTTAAGGTGACTGTTAGGAGCAAGCTTTCCATTTTACTTCAAAAGACACTACAGACAAGGTTGCCATTCTCATTCTATGTAGAAGTGCCCTCGTACTACATGTGTTAAATGCTAGATATTCCTGGTACTCAGTAAAATATCTAGTAGCTCTCCTTTTTAATCTGAGTTCATCTTTCAGTTCCCCACAGCCCTCATTTACCTTGGAATTTCATAATTCCCTAGGTTCATACTGGAAGACAATTTGAGTGACACTGCATTGGACTTTGCTCAATCCATTGCTCCTCGTTGACCATCAACTTGTATCCAAGGCCAACTTTATACACCAACTTGCTCGCTTTTCTACCCAAACTTATACCGCCTTTTCTGTCCAGTACTTATTATACTTCCTTGTAGGATGAGGTTACATGTTTCCCACTATTTCTCATTACCTAAAATCCTGGTCTTGGGACCATCCACTAGCAGTGATAAATCTATGTCTGTCCTAACAGGCCCATCAGCTGATCCCTGGACAGTGTGCCTCCCCAACTGCCTAAGGCTTCATGGTCAGCCTGCCTTCTCCCCAGTCCCATTTCTACATCTTATACAACATGTAGGCTCCCTTCAGCCAATCTTTGATTAATTAATTCATTCATTAAGCATAATTACATAGGCCTGTGTCTGCATATTTAGGAGTGTCTGTGCCACTCTTGCTAGGTATTTTGACATAATTTTTAACTTTATTTTTCAATAGTTTATAATCTTGGAAAAGATAAGACCTATACACCAACAATTACAATAAAATGTGATAAAATTGCTTATATAATGGTGTGAGAGGATGGAGTAATAACATAAAACTATAGAACTTAACCCAGGCCAGGCCAGGCAGTCATGGGAGGCTTCCAAGAAGAGGAGGCACAAGTAGAATTTTGAAGAGTCATTCTGAGTTGAAGAAGAATGCTGAGGATAAGGCATGAAGAGGGAGATGCAGGAAGAAAGCATTCCATACAGAAGAACACTAAGTGAAAAATAGGAAAACTTGGAGTGGAGTGTTTGAGGAACATATTTTTCCAGGTACATGGCATGTGGTAGTTAAGTTTGTGTGTCAACTTGGCTGGGCCTGGTTGAGTGGCTGGACAGCTGGATGTAGTATTCCCCATGATGAGAATGATAATCAACTCTATGGTGGAATCTACTGTGAGTAGCTCAGAAGCTGCCTCAGGGCTGTGATCTGCTTCCTGTATATAAGGAGAAGCCTTGGGGAACAGTATCTAGCTTATGGCATGCTTGAACCCTTGATGTAGCTGTGTCATTGTTCAGCAGCCTGCCATGTTCTGCCGACCTTGGGACTTTCCATGGACTTGAATTAATGGTCTGCTGTGTGGTTTGGTAACATTGGGACTGTGTCTTTTTATTTGTTGACCTTGGGCTTGTTAGCCTCAGCAGCCAGTAGCTGCCTGAGTGAAGAAATGCCTCTAGCTTCAGTGGGCTGGGAGCAAGAGGCAGAGCTGAAGCTCAAGGGCCGGGGGCTTTCACACAACCCCTAGAGCCTAGCACTTTGAACTTGGACTTAAACCTCCAAATTGTAAGAATAAACTCTTGTTTGCTCAAGCCATCCCATTTGTGGTATATTCCTGTCAGAACGAAACTAGGTAACAGAACATGGCATTTCTCCTATGTCTTCATAGTACAAAAAGGAAGGTTAGAAACAAAGGTAGAAGTAGAATCTTGGGCTAAAGATTCAAGCTAAAGAGTTTTGTGTAGCCATGTGTTGATTTTAAGTAGAAACGTGATATAATAGGGCCCATGTTGAAGGAGCTTAACAGAGAACAGGGGTGTAGCCTTCCCTCCCTCAGAACAGTGCATCAGAAGACCACCCTTTCACACACCTGGTCTGCTACAGGTCTTCCAGACAGAAGTGACCATCCATTGAGTCAAAAGAGGCAGAGGGGTGGGAGGACATGATGAGGGGCAGGGAAAGGAGAAGCATGACCTTTCAAATGACTCTGCAGTCTCTACTTTCCTGAGTACAGCAAAGAAAAATAAATCATCCCTCACATGGCAGGGGCCATGGCTTACTGCATCATTGTCTAATTAGGTGTAAGCTTACACCATAGGTCTGGTTACTGGAGGCCAACAGGGATCAAGTCCAACAGCATCAAACCAGACAAGAATAAGACAAGACCTTACTCAGAATGAAAACAAGAGAGCTATAAAAGCCTGCCACCATCCCTTCCTCTCCCCCACAGCTACAGGTTTGCGTAGCCAGATATTCAGGGACTTAGAAGGAGGAAGATAAATGATCTGCTAAGATTTTACACTGTTTTATTTATGACATGATTCCCTGATTGTGGACAGATAAGTTATGAAAGAATCAAGGAAGTGGGAGATGACCATAAACATGGCTTATTTTTCCAATAAACATTACTAAAAAATAATTTCCTGTTATGTGTAAGACATGGCACTATCTACACGGTACCCGGAAGTGAGTAGGGCATGGCCCCTTCTCAAAGACCTCCTAGCTTAGTGGGAAGAGCAACTCAAAAATTCAGAAAAGATATTTCTGTGCTAGTCTTTTATCCTTATTGATAGGATGAGTTTTATTTGTACGTGGAGAGCATTCAGAAAGTCGTCAGAGAAGTTAGGTTTTAATTGGGTTCTGAAATAAGTAGGAGCCTTCAGGCAATGAAGAAGGAGAGGGAACTACATACCGAGAAGTATAAAGATGAGAAAAAATATGGCCCTGAATGAATAACAGCATCATATTTTCTTGATTTTAAGAGTTCAGTGATTGTCTGGAATATAATTACATTTTCAAGGAGGGATGAAAATGAAAGATATATTGCATTAAATAAACCCATATCAGAACGAAGCTACCTGTAATAGATTAAATCTTTCCTCACCCCTATAGACCACTTTCTTCTTTTGCATCACAATTAGAGTGAGTCTAGGTCTTCTACACATTCAACATCCAAAGAATCCTTTGAATCACTGCTGGGCATAAAAAATTCTACATAGCATATGAGGGACTCAAAGCTTTCGGTAGCACATGCTCAACAAAGTGACCTCATTTGTACATTTACGATTGACAGTATAATTTTATAGGAGTATCGCAGAATGTCAGGGTTTGATTTGCATTTCCTATTTGATGATATGTATATGTTTCCTCCTCTTACTTGATTTTGTCAATACTAGAAATTAATCTTCTCTTAGTTTTATTATATTGTATCTCTTAGTGATTCTTTCATTTTGTCTCACTCAGAAAGAAATAGAAAACCTATATACTATTATAATCATTAAGGGAATTGAATTGCTGGTTTTAAATCTTCCCACAAAGAAAACTCTAGGTTCAGATAGATGGCTTTACAAACTCTCAAGGACCAGATAATTCCAATTGTATACAAACTCTTGTAGAGAACAGAAAGGAGAGTATACAGCCCAGCTAGATTTATGACGTTATTAAAATCCTGATACTAATTCCAAATACGGATTGTATAAACATTAAAAATTATAGCCTGCTGTCACTCATGAACAGATAAAAATTTTCTAAACTCAATACGTTCAAATTGATTTCAGCAATAAATAAAAAATACAACACAATATGATAAAGTTTTATTTATCCTAGGGATACAAGTTTGGTTTAGCATTTTAAAAATCTATTAACATAATTCATTTTGTTAATGATAAATTCAAAACTTGTAACAATCTTGATAGTTTTTTA
>NW_006922187.1:979562-983288 GCF_000298275.1 Orycteropus afer afer | reverse complement strand
TCTTCCTTCTAAGGAGTGGCTGGTGGGTTTGAACTGCCAGCCTTCTGGTTAGAAGTCAAGTGCCTTAGGCAATATCCTACCAGAGCTCCCATAAATATGTGTATGTATGTATATATATATAATTTAGGAATATATCTAACAAAATTTGTATAAGATCTCCATGGAGAAAATTCTAAATTTATTTGGAAAGATATCAAAAAAATAACTAAATATATGTAAATTTTTGCTATGTTCACAATGGGAAGACTAAAAATTCATAAATATGTCATTTTCCTCAAAGTAATCTATAGGGTTAAATCATTCCAATCAACATTCCAACAAAAAGTTTTTTGTGAAATTTGACATTTCTATCTTGCATGAATTCTTGTACTATTTAAGAACTTATAAAGCTATAGTATTTAGTCATTAAAGCAATGGCAAAATAATAGACAGACCAATATGACAGAATAAAGAGTCCAGGTAGTATACTGAATATATGAAATCTGGTTTATTAACAATTACCATTGCAAATATGGAGGAAAGATGGACTAGTAAATGATGCTAAGAATATAGAGAAAATATGAAATTTGTACTACCTCACACCAAACATAACAATCTCTTTCTAGGTGGATTAAATATTTATATGTAAAAAGTAAAACTACAAAATTTAAAGGAGAATATAAAATAAAGTATCATCTTGGCATAGGGAAGGATTCTGAAACAAGACAGAAAGCACTAACCACAAAAGAAAACTTTGATAGATTTGACAACACTAGAAATAAAAACTTCTGTTTACCTAAGGAATTCATTAAAAAGTGAAAACACAAACCATAAACCAATAGAGACTACTTACCCTACAAAAGTACTAGCAAAGGATTAGTATCCAAATATATTAAAGATCCCTTCTAACTAAAAAAAGAAACAAGAACCTAATAGAAAAATGGGGAAATATATGAACAGACACATTACATCAAAGTAAATAAAGGAACACTAATTTATTAGCAATAATCAAAAGCAATAAAATCTCAATCTCAAATATTAGCTAGATGTGGATCAACAGAACTTTTTATACACTGGTGAAAAAGAAACCAAACTCACTGCCATTGGGTCGGTCCTACTCATAGCAACCCCTCCTGAGTTTCCAAGGTGGTATCTCTAAGGAAGTAGATAATGACATTGGAAATGTGTATAACCACACTGGAAGATAAGTTGGCATTCTCTTTGCATACTGAAGATGCACATACCCAATAACCCAGCAATTCCTCTCCTAGGAATACAGCCTAGAGAAACTTCTGGACATGTAGCAGAAGATATTCATAAGAATGTTCTTGACAACTTCATTTATAGTAGAAAAACAACTACAAACAGCCCAGCACTTATCATTTTTTAAAATATGGATAAATAAATTACAGTAGGAATTTATACCATAGAACACCATGCAGCACTGAAAAAGAATGGAGTACAGCTTCATGCATCCAGGTGGATAAGTCCCAAAAACATAATATATGTGAAAAAAGCAAGTTGCAGGTTAATATACACAGTATTACACCTTTATTATAAAGTCTAAAACATATAAATCTTCACAATATATTATTAGGGGAACATATAAGCTTAACAGAGTTTCTCAGATTATTTGATTAGCATACAGAGTGATTAACATATAAGCTTAATGAAAAGTGTCATGACAAACACAAATCTTGGGTAATGGGATACTGGTCAGACTTAGGAGAAAAGAGAGGAATCAAATTGAGAAGGGCTTCAAAAACATTGATAACTTTTTCTTAAGCTGCGTAGTGGGTACATAAGTGTTTTCTCATTGTTTAAATTTGATGTATAGTATAGTTTCTGTATCGATGAAATGTGTCATAATAAAAATATATGAGTACCATAAAATCTGAAGATAGGAATATATAAAGAAAAAAAAAAACATTGCTGTCAAGTCAATCGTGACTCATAGTGACCCTGTAAGACAGTGTAGACTTACACTGGCAATAATTATTGCCATAATGTTTCCAAGGCTATAATCTTTATGGAAGCAGACTGCTACATATTTCTCCCATGGAGTGGGTGGGTGGTGGGTCTGGACTTCCTACATTTAATTTAGAGGTCCAGTATTTTAACCACTGCACCAGCAGAAATCTTTAAAAATATCTGTGTTCTTGTTGTCAGGTTCCATCAAGTCAGTTTTGACTCATAGTGATCCCATGTACAACAGAACCAAACATTACCTGGTCCTATGCCATCCTCACAATCATTCTTATGTTTGAGCCACTGTTGCAGCCCCTGTGTCAATTCATCTTGCTGTTGGGAGTGGGGTCTTCCTCTCTCTTGCTGACCTTCTTTACCAAGCATGATGTCCTTTTCCAGAAACTGGTTCCTTTTGATAACATGTCCAAGTGCAAGAGACGAAATCTCACCATCCTTGCTATTAACAAACATTCTGGTTGACTTCTTCCAGGACAGATTTGTCAGTTCTTCCAGCAACCCCTGGTATACTTAACATTCTTCATCAACACCATAATTCAAAGCATCAATTCTTCTGTGGCCTTCCGTACTCATTGTCCAGCTTTCACATGCATATGAGATGACTGAGAGTACCATGGCTTGGGTCAGGTGCACCTTAGTCCTCAAAATGAAATTGGTACTTTCTAACACTTTAAAACGGTCTTTTGCAGCAGATTTGCCCAATACAATAATTCATTTGATTTCTTGACTGCTGTTTCCATGGACATTGATTGTGGACTCAAGTAAAATGAAATTCCTAACAATTTCAATGTAATCTGTATTTATCATGATATTGTTTATAGGTACAATTGTGAGGATTTTTGTTTTCTTTCTGTTGGGTGTAATCCATACTGAAGGCAATAGTCTTTGAATTTCATCAATAAGTGCTTCAAGTGTTCTTCACTTTCAGCAAGCAAGGTTGTGTCATCTGCATATAACAGATTGCTGAGTCTTCCATAAATCCTGATACTGCATTCTTTCTCATATAGTCCAGTTTCTCAGATTATTTGATTAGCACACAGAGTGATTAATTCTTGTAGAAGGACACAGCCCTGTTGCACATTTTGCCTGATTTTAAACCATAAATATCTATTCAAACAACTGTCTCTTGGTCTATGTACAGCTTCTGCAAGAGCACAATTAAGTGTTCTAGAATTCCCATTCTTTGAAATATTATCCATAATTTGTTATGATCCACACAATTAACTGCCTTTGCACAACCCATAAAACACAGGCAAACATTCTTTGCTTTCAGCCGATATTTGTCTCCCATCAGCAATGATAGCCCTTATCCAATATCCTTTTCTGCACACAGCTTAAATTTCTGACAGTTCCCCGTTTATGTACTGCTCTGACCACTTTTTTTTTTTTTAATTGTGATTTGGATAAAAGTTTACAGAACAAATTCACTTTCCATACTGCAATTCATATATACCTTGTCTCATGACATTGACTACAATTTACCCCAATGCAACAGCTCCCCTCCCACTTCCTCCTGATAGTTACCTCTCCCCTGTGTTCATCTGTCCATGCACTCCTATTCCCTGAGCTGTATCCTCATGCATAAACAGCCCTTCTTTCTGTCATGATTGTTCTCTCCAATGAGTGTATCTACCTCGGGCAACTGTTCAACTCATGTTGTTGTTGTTGTTGTTATTTGCCGTCGAGTCGGCCCGACTCATAGCGACCCCTCCTTGGGTTTCTGAGGCAGTATCACTACGGAAGTAGGATTGCCCAACCTTC
>NW_006922187.1:976248-979430 GCF_000298275.1 Orycteropus afer afer | reverse complement strand
TTTTTTTTTTTTTTTTTTCCCAAGTGATTTTGTTTTTTTCCACATTGTTCTCTCTCTCTATCCAGTATCTCCTACATAGATCCCCATCTGAGTGGTTGACAGTGGTAGCTGGGCACCAGCTAGTTCTGGTCTCATAGTTGTATAGGCTGAGAATCATGTGGTGTACCAGTTGCTTCAACTAATTATTTCCATGAATCTTTGGTTTTCTTCATTCTTCTTTAATCTGGACAAGGAGAGACCCATCATTGCATCTAGGTGGCTACTTGCAAGCTTTTAAGATCCCAATCACTACTCACCAAAATAAGAGATGGAACAATGTTCTGTGTAGTATGTTATGCCAATTGAGCTTAATGTCCCCTGTGACTATGGTCCCGAGGCCACAGGTTCAACTACTCACTCCCTCAGGGTAGTTGGCTGTGCCCAAGAAGTGACTACAACCTTGTCGCTTGTCAGCTCTACTATACACCTGGGAATTCCTACAGAACATACAAATACACGTCTAGAAACATTGTCTGCCAACCTTATACATGATCTGGGATACATTCCCCCCTGCACAGACATACCTAATAGTTCAGCCTGTTCACCCATCTATCCTCCCATATACCCATGTTTGCCTTCACTGACAGCACAGTACTGTATGTGTCATAGGGTTCATCTTTATTGTCTGTACCTCCCATGTACCTCTCTATGCCTTCCTCTTCCTCAATGCCACCATGTTGATCACTCACATTTGGTACATTGCCCTTCTCTTCACCCAAATCAATACTTATCTCTACCTATCTAACAGTGTTCCCTCCCCTCCCCTTCTACCCCTGGTAACCAACAAAGAAAATTTCCTTCTACATATAAACATTTCCTTGACTTTTTATAATAATGGACTAATACAATATTTGTCCTTCTGTGATTGACTTATTCAATTCAGAATAATGTCCTCCAAGTTCATGTTACGCAGTGTTTTGCACATTCTACGTTATTCTTTAGGGTTGCATAGTATTCCATTGGGTGTATGTACCATAGTTTAGTTATCCATTCCTCAGTTGATGGACACTTAGGTTGTTTCCGTCTTTTGTCTATTGTAAATAGTGCTGCAATGAACATGGGTGTGCATATTTTTTGTCATGGCTATCACTTCTTTAGGATATATACCTAGTAATGGAATGGCTGGGTCAAATTGTATTTCTAATTCCAAATTTTGAAGGAATCGCCATACTGCTTTCTACAGTAGTTACACCATTTTGCAGTCCCACCAGCAGTGCATGAGTCCCAATCTCTCCACAACCTTGTCAGCATTTGTTATTTTCTGTCTTGTTGAACTTTGCTACTAGTGCTGGGGCCAGATGGCATCTCATTGTTGTTTTGATTTGCATCTCTCTAATGGCTAAGTGTCATGAGTGTATCTTCATGTGTTTGTTGGCCACCTGAATATCCTCTTTGGTGAAGTATCTATTCATGTCTTCTGCCCATTTTTTAATTAGATTATTTGTCTTTTTGTTATTGAGGTGTTGGAGTTTTCCATAAATTCTAGAGATAAGTCCCTTGTCAGATATGTCATTGCCAGATATTTTTTCCCAATCTGTAGGTTCTCTTTTGACTCTTTTGGAGAAGGCTTTGGAAGCACATAAACATTTAATTTTTAGAAGGTCCCAATCATCTGGTTTCTCTTCTGCTGTTTGTGCATTTTGGATTATGCTTGATAATCTATTTATACCATATATTAGGGCTCCTAAATTTGCCCCTAGTTTTTCCTTGAGGAACTTTATAGTTTTAGGTTTCATATTTAAGTCTTTGATCCATCTGGAGGTCATTTTTGCATATAGTGTGAGATATAGATTTTGTTTCATTTTTCTGGAAATGGATCTCCAGTTTTGCCAGCACTGTTTATTAAACATTCTCTTCCCCATTTAATATATTTTGGCCCTTTGTCAAAGATCAGCTGACCATAGGTCAATGGATCTATTTCTGGGCTCTCAATTCTATTCCATTGGTCTACATGTCTGTTATTGTACCAATACCAGGCAGTTTTGACTACTGTGACTGTAGAGTACGTTTTGAGATCCAGCAGCGTGAGACCTCCTGCTTTGTTCTTCTTCTTCAATAGTACTTTGCTTATCTGAGGTCTCTTTCCTTTCCATATAAAGTTAGTGATTTGTTTTTCTATATCCTTAAAAAATGTTGGTGGGATCTGGAATGGGATTGCATTGAATGTATAGATTGCTTGGGGTAGAATTGGCATTTTCACAATGTTCAATATTCTTATCCATGATCATGGTATGTTCTTCCATTTATGTAGATCTCTTATGGTTTCTTGAAGTACTTTTTTATAGTTTTCTTTATACAGGTATTTTGTGACCTTGGTAAGATTTATTTACAAGGTTTTTGTTTGTTTGTTTGTTTGTTTGTTTTGGTAGCTATTGTAAATGGTATTGATTTCCTTATTTCTTTTTCAGCAATTTCTTTGCTGATGTAGAGGAATCCATCTGATTTTTGGATGTTGATCTTGTATCCTGCCATGATGCTAAATCTCTCAATTAGTTCCAGTAGATTTTTGACTGAGTCTCTTGGGTTTTCTAGGTATAGGATCATATCATCAGCAAACAGAGATAGTTTGACTTCTTCCTTACCGATTTGGATGCCTTTGATTTCCCTTTCTTGCCTTATGGGCCTGGCTAGGACTTCCACTCCAATGTCGAATAGAAGTGGTGATAGAAGGCATGCTTGTCTCGTTCCTGTGACCATTTTTTAATTATCTTCAGTGAAACTTTACCTGCATATGATAATAATGATATTGTTCCACTGCTTCCTCAATCTGTTGAGCACAAATATGGATGTGTTCCAGTCAGTTAGCCAGGTAACTCTCTTCTAAATTTCTTGGCATAGACAAGTGAGTGTTTCCAGCATTTCATACATTTGTTGAAATATCTCAATTGGTATATAGTCAGTTCTTGAATTCTTGTTTTTCACCAATGGTTTCAGTGCAGATTGGATTTCTTTCTTCAAATCCATCAGTAGTCGATTCTATACTACCTCCTGAAATGGTTGAACATCAACCAATTATTTTTGGTACAATGATTCTCTGTTTTCCTTACATCTCTTTTTTTTTTTTTTTTTTTTAATTAGGATTTGGGTGAAGATTTACAGAGTAAATTCACTTTTCATACAGCAGTTCACATATACTTTGTCTC
>NW_006922187.1:948105-972863 GCF_000298275.1 Orycteropus afer afer | reverse complement strand
GTCCAAGATTATCTTCTGTGTCTGTGTTAATTGGTTTCCCTTTTCTTTGTTGAAGAGGGTCTGTGCAATCCTTCTGCCTAGTCCGCCATCTTGCCCCGCCCCCTTACATCTCATTTTAATGCTTTTTGTGTCTTTCAACATTTTACCCATAGCATCCTTCAGTATTGCAACTCAAGGCTTGAGTTTTTTCTTCAGTTCTCTCAGCTTGATGCTGAGTGTGTTCTTCTGTTTGGTTTTCTAACTCTAGTTCTTTGTACATTTCATTATAATACTTTGCTATGTCTTCTCCAGCCACCCTCTAAAATTTTTTGTTCAGCTCTTTTATTTCATCATTTCCTCTATTTGTTCTAGTTACTCTTTGTTCAAGAGTAAGTTTCAGAGTCTTTTCTGACATCCATTTTGGTCTTTTCTTTCTTTTTGAATAACCTTTAGCTTTCTTCATGTATAATGTCCTTGATGTCATCCCACAAGCCATCTGCTCTTCGGTCATTAGTGTTCAATGCATTAAATCTATTCTTGAGATTTATTCTCTAAATTTAGGTGGGACATACTCAGGGTTGTACTTTGGGTCTCATGGGCTTATTTTACTTTCTTCTGCTTCAACTTGAACTTGTATATGAGCAACTGATGATCTTTCCACTGTCAGCCTTGGCTTTGACTGCTGGTATTGAGCTTCCCCATAACCTCTTTCCACAGATATAGTTGATTTGATTCCTGTGTATCCCATCTGGCAAGGTCCACGTGTTTAGCTGCCATTTATGTTGTTGAGAAAAGGTATGTGCAATGAATAAGTTTTTGGTCTTGCATTGTGTGATCTCCAGTGTCATTTCTATCACCAAGGCCATATTTTCCAGCTACCAATCCTTCTTTTTTGTTTGCAACTCTCATGTTCCAATCATGAGTAATTATCAATCCACTTGATTTCATGTTTGACCAATTTCAGACTGCAGAAGTTGGTGAAAATCTTCTGTTTCTTCACCTTTGGCATTAGTTCTCAGTGCAAAAAATTTGAATAATACTTGCATTAGCTGATCTTCCTTGTAGTCATATGGATACTATCTTATCACTGACAGCATTGTTCTTCAGGATAGATACAGAAATGTTCTTTTTCATAATGAATTTCACATCTTTCCTCTTGAATTTGTCATTCCCAGCATAGTAGACTATATGATTGTCATATTCAGAATGTCCAGTATCAGTCCACTTCATCCTGCTAATGCCTAAGATATTAATCTGTATGTGTTCCGTTTCATTATTGATGACTTCTAATTTTCATAGGTTCATACTTCATATATGCCACATTCTGATTATTAATGGATGTTTACAGCTGTTTCTTCTCATTTTGAGTCATGCCACACCAGAAAATTAAAGTCTTTTATTCCATCTGTGTCATTAAAGTCGACTGTACCATGAGGAGGTAGCTTTTCCCCAATAGTATTTTGAGTATCTTCCAATCTGAGGAGATCATCTTGGTTCTCTATCAATGTTCCACTACTATTCATAAGGCTTTCAATTATTTCAGAAGTGGATTGCCAGGTCCTCCTTCCTACTCTGTCTTACTAGTCTAGTATCTCTGCTGAAATCTGTCCAACACGAGTGTCTCTGCTGGTGTTTGAAATACCAGTGACATAACTTCCAGCATGTTTTGGTTACTTCATGCTGCTCTAAGAGAAAATACCACAAATGGGTGGCTTTACCAAACAGGCGTTTATTCTCTTACAGTTTGGGAGGGTAGAAGTCCGAGTTCAAAGTGCCAGCTCTAATGGCTGTGTGAAAAACCCTCAATCTTGAACTTCAGCTCTGCCTCTTGCTCCTGGCCCACTGAAGCTGAAGGCTTTTCTTCACTCAGGCAACTGTTAACTGCTGAGGCTGACAAACCCAAGGTTGACAAGTAAAAAGGCACAGTCCCCATATTACCAAGCCACATGGCAGGCCATTAACTCAAGTCCATTAAGAGTCCCAAGATCAGCAGACAACATGGAAAGCTGCTGAACAACTCAGCTATATGCAGGATTCAAACATGCCAAAAGCTACAGACGTTTCCTAAAGCTTCTCCTTATATACTGGGAGGAGACCACATCCCTCAGCTACTCACAGTGGATTCTACCATGGGGTTGATTACCAGTCTCATCATGGGAAATACTATATCCTGCTGCCCAGGCACTCAAAACCAGGCTCAGCCAAGTTGATGCACAACCTTAACTGCCACACAGCAAAATGCAAGCCAACACAGTACAACAAACTGACAGAAATGTTGTAGAAGGAAATTGAATTAGATTTTTAAAGAAAACATAATCCCTTCTAATTCTACCATCCACCATTTATCTCACGGTTTGCCATACTGTAGTGGTTTGCATGTGACTGTGATGCTAGAAGCTGTGTTACCAATATTATAAATACCAGCAGGTTCATCCAAGATATACAGGTTTCAGTGGAGCTTCCAGACTAAGACTGACTAAGAAGAAAGGCCAATGAAAACCCTATGGATCACAGCAGAACATTGTCCAGCTCATTTGCTTTGAATATGTCATTTGTTGTTGTTATGTGCCATCTAGTCAGACCCAACTCATAGTAACCCCTCCGTGGGTTTCCGAGGCAGTATCACTATGGAAGTAGGTTGCCCTGTCTTCCTTCTGAGGAGTGGCTGGTGGGTTTGAACCTCCAGCCTTCTGGTTAGCAGTCAAGTGCCTTAGGCACTACACTACCTTAGGAGGGGTCAATCACTGAAGGAGGACATAGTTGATGAAGTAGAGGGCCAGCAAGAATAAAAGAGATCCTAGATAAGATGGATTGGCACTATAACCACAATGATGGACGCAACTATGCTGGTGACTGTGATGATAAGTAACATCATGTTCTGTTGTACGTAGGTTGTCATGAGTCAGAGTCAATTTCACAGCAGCTAACAACAGCAACAAATTCTACTATCCAAAACAACTACTGCTAACATTGATCGTATTCATTTAGTCTTTATTTTATGTGCCACAACATTAAAACAATTCCTTAAAACATTAAAAATAAAAAAAAAGGCAACTGGATGCTTTTCATAGTTAAGAATTTGGCACTTACATAATAGTCAAATCTATCAGCACAGATCATACCATTTGTCAAAGCTGGGGGAGATTTATGTAATTTATTTGGAGGCCATGTTCACACACACACAGAGTAGGCCCACTCTAGGACAATTTACTCTTCTGATTGGCTACTGACAATTTATTTCAACTTAGCTATAAAATGCATCCTAATTTCAGAAATGCTAGAACATATGAAATAAAAAAAAAAAAAATCTTAGAATCTAGAATATGTAATAACTTAGTACAGCTGAAGCAGCAAGTACAAATGAAGGGCAAAAGGAAGGAAAACAAGAACATGAAGCTGAAATGCCAAATTGGGGCCATATTACAAGACATCTTGCATGGAAAGCTAAGGAGTGTGCAGACCACTAGACTTTGGCAAAATGGCAACATATTTTGATTGCATACCCATGTTTGTAAAAAATGTATAAATGAGTCTGTACCCCCAAGATGAGTCCATACTCTCAATTTGCATGTTCCCCTAACAATATATTGTGAAGATTTGTAAGCTTTGGACTTTATAATAAAGGTGTCATACTGTGTGTATTAACCTGCAACTTACTTTCTTCCCTCATATTATATTTTTGAGACTTATCCACCAGCATGCATGAAATTGTATTCCATTCATTTTCAGTGCTGCATAGTGTTCTATGGTATAAATTTCTGCTCTAATTTATTTATCACACATGTATTTTTATATATTTATAAATTATATATGTGTATTCCTCCACAAATGGACTAAATATTAGAAGTTGTGATATTTTCTTCCTAAACCCCAAAGCATTGCCTTGAGCGCCTCCTGAGAAATATGTTGATGCTATTTGCTGTCCCACTCATGACGACCCCAAGTGTTAGAGGGCAGAACTGCTCCCTTGGGTTTTCTTGGCTGTAATCATTATGGAAGCAGATTGCCAGGCTTCACTTCCACGGTACCACTGGATGGTTTTAAACCACCAACCTTTAAGCTAACAGTAGAGTGCAAACCATCTGTGACACCTCTGGACCTTGTCCAGACCAGAGCATAAGAGAAAGAAGGGGATAGAGAACTCTTGACTATAACCCATGATAAAATACTCTTTACAAGATAAGCTAGGTCACGTATTCTTTTTTTTGTTTGTTTTTTTAATTGTGACTTGGGTGAAAGTTTACAGAGCTAATTCGTTTTCCATACAGCAGTTTGCAAACATGTTGTCTCATGACATTGACTACAATTTACCCCAATGCAACAGCTCCCCTCCTACCTCTTCCTGATAGTTACCTCTTCCCAGTGTCCATCCCTCCATGCACTCCTGCCCCCTGAGCTGTCTCCCTGTGCATAAACAGCCCTTATTTCTCCCTGATTGTTCTCTTCAAGGAGTATGTCTACCTCAGGTACATGTTCAACTCATATGCCTGTCTTTTGTTTGGCTGGAAGCCACAGGCAGGTCACATATTCTTATATAGAGCTGAATCAAAAGTTTCACAAGACAATACTTATCCTTGCTATATGGAACACACTGCAATATTTTTACTCTATTTTTTAATGCCAATAGCAATCTATACAATTGTTTTTATGACCCCAAAATCTGGAAAACACTACGCCAGAAAAATTGGTTTTAAATGAACAATTCTTTGTAATCACTCAAGCGTCATGTAGTGAAAAGATACTGGACTTTGGAATCTGATGGGCTTCTATGTGAATTCCAGAATTACTACCTACTAACTGGGAAACCTTGGGCAAGTCTGAGTCTTATCTGTAAAAATTGAAATAATTGTTGTTGTTGTTATTATGTGCCATTGAGTCATCTCCAACTCATTAGAACTTTATGTGCAACAGAACAAAACACTGCCCAGTCCTGCTCCAGCCTCACGATCCCTGCTATACCTGAGCCCATCGTTGCAGCCACTGTGACAATCCACCTTGTTGAGGGCCTTCTTCTCTTTCACTGACCCTCCACTTTACCAAGCATGATATCCTTCTCCAGAGAATGGTCCCCTTCTGACAACATGACCAAAGTAGGTCAGACGAAGTCTGGCCATTCTTGCTTCCAAGGAACAATTGAAATCGTAGCATTTACTTTATAGACTTGTTGTCATTATTGTATTATAATTGTAATTATTAAGTAAAAGGGCATAAACATGTTACCTGATGCCTGGCTGACACTGAATGACTGTGAGCCCTACTTTTCACTTCTTCAGCACCAACAGATAACACAAATAACCAAGCATTTTTCCTATGAAACTCACCAATTTCCTAATAATAAATATCAAAGCTGAACTACTCAACTCAAAAATTAGAAAAAGGATTATGATTTAACTGACCTTGTTTAACTCAGAGATTTAAGGGTGATATTTATGCTGATATATGGATGCCTTGAAATCCTGCATAATCTGGGTGTCCTGTGACCCAGTAAGGTAATTCTCGGCCAAAGGAAATGAATTGCCCTGTCTTGTGAAACACTTGAGACACGTTGTTATATTAAAGTCATGGCTCAGCGAAAGGTCAATGTGGCCCTAGAGAGTAGAATTGAAAAAAGGGTTCTTATTGTTGACTGATATTTTGAAAAAATGATTAAACACATAATCCAAAAAATAATGATCTGAGATCTCAAAACCTGAACATGTTTTAAAAATACATACACAAGAAAAGAAAAATAAATGTTAAAGAGAAGCAAAGAAGGAATGTTGTTAATAAAATGAGCTTTGGAATCATACAGAACTTTTCAAACTCCTGATTGGAATTTCATAATCACATAACACTGAACAAGTGCTGAACCTCTGTGCCTCTGTTTTCTCATCTGTAAAACAGGGATACATAACACCTGGTTTGAAGGTATGTAAAACTCTCAGCATAGAACTAGACACATAGTTCAGTAATATAGTTCAATATGTGGTACCATCAAATAATAACATAGTTCAATTAATGGTAACTTCAAACAAAAGGAAATGGACAAAGGGAGTACAGGGAAAGATTTTCAAGTTAAAACGTGTTAGATACACATTCTTTCTTTAATACGTAATAATAAAATTTACACATTTTGATAACTGGAGAAGTTCATATTCCTTTGGGTCTATGCTGAAAAACATAGTCCTTTTAACTATTTTAGTTGCATTTTTGCAACTCTAGGCATCTATTTACAATTGAATTGTTTCAGAGAAGCATGCTTACAGTTAATTCTACCATCTAAAGCTCTCCATAGCTAAGAACACGCTGAATTTTGGATAGAACCAAACAATTTTTACAACCTTGTGACTGTCATCTGTGAAATCTTTGGAAAAGCTAACAGGCTATGTTTAGCTTGCAAACATATGCATTGCTTTTTTTTTACTACATCATACTACCTACATTCAAAATTATGAAATCAAATTGAGATGACTAGAACAAGAATGTAGGACTATGATATTTTCTTTCATTCCTTTTGATTACAGAGAGTTTTTGAAAAAACAACACAGGTAACACAAAATATGCCTTTGCATGCCTGTGTGTTTTACTCAAGCTGTGACTTCAATTAGAGTGACCTTTCCCCTTTTCTTCCCCAAGTGAATTCTCATTTATTCCTCAGGACTCAGCTCAAATATCAACTCCTTTGTCATACCTTTCCCAACTTGACCTTAACCCACCTACTGCTGACAGAGTTAAACATTCCTTTTCTTTGCTACTATAGCTCTGTTTTCCATGTGACTGAAATACACCAGTCAGCCGCCTAAGTAAATAAATGTAATTTACTTTTCAAGGTATCATATTATATGAATGCCTCATAAATTGGTTTTAAAAAAACAAAATTTCAGTCAAGTTGATTCTGACTCATAGGGACCCAATAGGACAGAATAGAACTTCCCCAGGGAGTTTCCAAGGCTGTAAATCTTTACAGAAGCAGAGTGGCACTTTTTTTGTTTTTTCCCATAGAGTGGGTTCAAACTGGTGACCTTTCAGTCAGTAGCTAAGTGTTTAACCACTGTGCCACCAGTGTCCCAACTGATTTCAAATAACTCCTCGATCTAAATCTGGTGGTTGGATTTGCAAGTTTTCTGTTCAACGGGCCAGGTATTTTGACACAGAATAGTGTATTCAAATACTGGATATTCAGTTAACAACTTTGGATAAATAGACCAAAAACAAAATCCATTGTCATCGAGTAGATTCCAGCCCATAGTGACCCTATGGGGCAGAGTGAAACTGTGCTAAAGAGTTTCCAAGGCTGTGATCTTTATGGAAACACACTGCCGTATCTTTCTCCCATGGAGCAGCTGGTGGATTTGAGTTGCCGATCTTTTGGTTAGCAGCCAAGTGCTTTAATCACTGCACCACAAGGGCTTAAAAAGATGGTAAATGATTAGAAGAGGATTTTAAAACTATAAAACAATATACAAAATTAAGAGTGGTGTTTAAAAGTGGTTCTTGTTTTTATGCAGAAAACTTACTTTACTGTCAAAGCTGAATGACAGATGAAGCTGAGTGAAGTAGCCTCAGAGTTTTGGCAAAGACCGTGACAGAGTGCATTCTGACCACCTCAGCTGGCCCAAAATGGGCCAGGGAATGGGTTGGGGTGACATGTCCAGCTGAGATCACACAGGGCCTGGGGCCATGAGAAACTGCAGCTGTTAATGGGAGAGTCAATGAAGGAAAAGAGACAGTGCTACTAGCAAGTTGGTCAGAATCTCAGAGTCTCTAAACTGCCACAGGGAAGTTGTTGTAGGCACCACAGAATGGAGCAGCTGAGAAAGCTCACACTTTGTTGTTGGACCATGTCTTAGGCTGAGTTCTCTAGAAAAGCAAAACGAGTAAAACTTAGAGAGAGAGAGAAAAAAAAAAAATTCATTTCAAGGAAACAGCTCACACAGTTGTGTTGTTCTTGTTGTGAGGTGCCTTAGCGCCGACTCTGACTCACAGAGACCCTGTATACAACAGAATGAAACACTGCTGGTCGTATGCCATTCTCACAGTCCTTGCTACACTTGAGCCCATTTTTGCAGCCACTGTGTCAATCCGTCTTGTTGAGGGTCTTCCCCTTTTTTGCTTACCCTCTACCTAGCATGATATCTTTTCCAGGTAATGGTCCTTTTAACCACATGACCAAAGTGTTGTTGTTGTTCTTATGTGCTGTTGAGTTGGACCCGACTCATAGCAACCCCTCCTTGGGTTTCTGAGTTATTCTTCCTTCCAAGGAGAATTCTGGCTTCACTTCTTCTAGGACAGATTTGTTCATTCTTCTGACAGTCCATGGTATTCCCAGTATTGTTCACCAACACCCTAATTCCAAGGCATCAACCCTTTTTTGGTCTTGCTTATTCATTGTCCAGCTTTCACATGCATAACAAGCTATTGAAAATATAATGCCTTGGGTTAGCTGCAAGGAGCTCTGGTGGCACAGTGCCTAAGGTATTTGACTGCTAACAAGAAGGTTGGCAGTTCAAACCCACCAGCCACTCTACAGAAGGAAAATGAGGCAATCTACTTCCATAAAGATTTATCTCCTTGGAAACCCAATGGGGGTCACTATGAGTCTGAACCAACTCTGTGGCAGTGGGTTTGGTTTGGGTTTGGTTTTGGGTTAGGCGCACCTTAGTTTTCAAAGTGACAACTTTGTTTCCTAACACTTTAAAAAGGTCTTTTGCAGCACATTTGCCCAGTGCAATATGAAGTCTGAATTCTTTGCTACTGCTTCCATGTGTGTTGATTGTGGATCCAAGTAAAATGAAATCCCCAACAATCTTTTCTTCATTTATCATGATGCCGCATATTGATCCAGTTGTGAAGATTTTTTCCTTTATGTTGAGGTGTAATCCATACTGAAGACTGTAGTCTTTGATCTTCATCAGCTTCAAGTCATCTTCATTTTCAGGAAGCAAGGTTGTGTCATCTGTATAGTGCAGTTGTTAATGAGTCTTCCTCCAATCCTGATGCTGCATTCCTCTTCATATAGTCCAGCTTCTCAGCTTACTTGCTCAGCACACAGATTGAATAAACCTGATGAAAAGATACAACAACCCTGAGACACACCTTTACTGATTTTAAACCATGCTGTATCCCCTTGTTCTGTTCAAATGACTACCTCTTGGTCTATGTACAAGTTCCTCATGAGCACAATTAAGTGTTCTAGAATTCCCATTCTTCTCAATGTTATCTGTAATTTGTTATGACTCACACAGTCAAATGCCTTTGAGTTGTCAATAAAACACAGATAAACATCTTTCTGGTATTCTTTGCTTTCAGCCAAAATCCATCTGACATCAGCAATATTCCTCGTTCCACATCCTCTTCCGAATGCAGCTTGAGTTACTGGAAGTTCCCTGTCAATATACTGCTGTAATCATTTTTTAATTATCTTCAGCCTGTGATATTAATGATACTGTTCAATGATTTCCACATTCTGTTGGGTCACCTTTCTTTGGAAAGGGCACTGATATGGAACTTTTCCAGGCAGTTGGCCAGGTAGATGTCTTCCAAATTTCTTGATATACATGAGTAAGCACCTTCAGCTGTACCACTTATCTGTCATTTTGTCATACTGTGGTGGCTTGTGTACTGCTGTGAGGCTGGAGACTATACCACCAGTATTTCAAATACAGGGACATCTGTGGTAGATAGGTTTCAGTGGAGCTTCCAAACTGAGACAGACTGGGAAGAAGGATGGGGCCATCCACTTCTGAAAAAATTGGCCATTGAAAACCTAATAAATTGCAGTGTAACACTGTCTGAAATATTATTTTACCTCATACATATCCCTTTAAATCTTCTCAGTTCCACTTCTAACTCCAGGTACTGCTGTAGCAACAATTCTATGCAGGTGTTAACTATACCTCCCACTTCCTGCTCCCAGAGTTTCTCCACCATGAGTACTTTAGAGAGTGGAAAGGAGGCAATTGCAAAGTCAATCCTGAGAGAAGAAGGTGTAAAAAGCTGGGGAACAGATATAGAGATGAATTTTAAGGATACTTTGAACAAAAAGAGAATAGAATATGCTTCTAGTGATTCTGGATTTATTGTCTAGTTTCAGCACATAGGAGTTGTTTATGGACACATGGACTTAGCACTTACAAAAATAAAGGAAGTTGAAATTCCAGAAACCCCTTGATATTAGTAGAAAAAAGAAACAAGAGTCCTTGAGGGTTGGGAATGCTAAAGTAGATTTATCACGTGCGACACACTGTTTCCCTACTAGTTACCATGTTGATCTGGACACACTGTCTTACCAAGGTCTGAAGATCTACATTGATGAGGAGAGTTCCAGCATTGCTGAAAAAAGTTCTAAAGGCATTCTTTATGGATGAGCAATGCTGAAAAGAGAAGTTACAGGTAAAGTGAATGTCTCTGATTTTACTGGGATTAGGGAATCTTAGTGGAGCTGAGAACAGTTAGGAACATTTTTACCTACAGTTCCAAATTAAGTATGGTCACCAAAATAGGCAATACTACTGTAGTATCCAAATTTCAGGGACCTTTGGAGAATATAATGGGTCTTTGAATGCCATAGTCCCTAAATATACTTGTATCCCATGAAAGATCTACTTGATTTGCACAGCTTTAAGTCTTATGACACCAAGGTCTTATCCTACTATGAGTTGTTCAACTATTATATGAAGATGTTCTGTAACTGAACAAAACCAAAGTCCCTGAATGGAGAGGAAGCCAAAGGCTCTTGAAGAGGAAACCACCCGTCATGGACTGACATCAAAGATATGCACTGTAAATCTTTCTCATAGCTTTCCCCAAAGTTGACCTGTGGCTTTTTAGTGGGGTAAATATACCTCTCAGGGATTACTAGGCACTTGATTAAACACTGGAAGCTCATAGGTGATGCAAAGAACTTGCTCTCAACTAAAAACCTAAAGATTGACAGTTCAAACACACCCAGTGGTATCACAGGAGAGCGGCCTGGTGATCTGTTTCCATAAAGATTACAGCCAAGAAAACACTATGATGCAGTTCTGCTCTGTACCACATGGAGTTGCCATGAGTCAGAATTGACTTGACAGCAACAGGTTTGGTTTTTGAGTGGCTTATTATTATTATTAAATACCAATTCCTGGGACCTGGTATGTTCTGCAACCCAACAAACAGAATGAGGGATTATAGAGGTCAAGTGTTGAATGAAATTTTAACTCAACTTTGCTTCACAGATAGCTCAGTGAAAATTCCAAATTCATCCAGAATGATTTCTTCAATTTCTGAATATAATGTTGGAAATCTATTGCCAAGAATTCCAGAATCTGCACACTGGCTTCTTCACCAATGAATAAGGGGCCAAGTAAGGAAGGCCAAGAGGAAGGCTGTGGAGCTCCTGCTTCCTAGTAAAATAGTAGATCAAAGCCCTGCCATGTACCTGGATGAAAGAATCACTGAGATAGTAGAAGTGCAAGATGCAGAAATAATCTTTTCTACTGCATTTTCAGAACCTGCCAAGTTGCACTGGACACTATCTATATAGAGTACATATCTGTATACATAAAACCAACCAACCAGTTGCTATTGAATTGATTCCAACTCATGGCAACCCCATGTGTGTCACAATACTCCATAGGATTTTCAATGACTGATTTTTCAGAAGTAGATTGCCAGGCCTTTCTTCTGAAGCACCTCAGGGTGGACTCAAGTCACCAACCTTTCATCACCCAGGGCCTATATATCTATATATAGTGTATGTATTTAGTGTGATTGGTTCTCCTGGAGCTATTCAATGCAGTGGCCTTGAAGTGGCCCTTTCATTATGTAGTTTAGCTGATATAGAAGATAGCACACACTTGAGACCATGTTAACACTGCTAAAACTACCAATTACATTTAGGGTCTCAAAAAACCAGACTCACCGCCATCAAGTTGATTCTGACTCATAGTGACCTCCCATTGGGTTTGCAAGGCTATAAAGTTTCACAGAAGCAGACTGCTCCATCTTTCTTCCACAGAGCTTCTGCTGGGTTTCAATCAATGACCTTTTGGTTAGTAGCCAAATACCTTACCCACTACACCAGAACTCTTTACCATTTAGGGTAAGAGATAATGAATACATTGTAGACACAACCACTCACTCACTGGGAGAAAGTAGAGCTTCCTCCCCACCAGAATGGTAAACATCCATGACTCTACAGATGGTGAAAATGAACACAGAGTGAAGTGACCCAACCAGGCTCACAGACGTCCAGAAGCAGATTCTGATATAACTGCCCTCCCAGATCCCTGTACCCAGCACACTACAGTGAAAATTATTAAAGCTCAGTAAGTTCATGCTGAGGCTGACGATGCAGGTTTTATACATTTTGAGCCATCACAGGAGGAGGTTATGCTTCCTGGGAGAGAGGAGAGAGAAAGAAAAGATAATAATAATAAAGAATTGACTGCCAGTGATGAGTGATCCTCAGGATGCAATTTCTTCCCAACTCTGACATCATTTGAGATCCTATTTTCAGGAAATACAAAGGCCCTGAGGCAAGAATAACCTTGGTATAGTCAAAGAACAGAAAGAAAGTCAGTAGATGGAACAAAGTGAAGGAGAATGGTAGCCAATGAGTTCAGAGATGTAGCCAGGGGCCAGATCATAGAGTGCTGTGTAGGGCACAATATGGAGTTTGAGCTTATTCTGAATGTGATGAGGAGTGATTGGGAAAGTTTTGAACAGGAGAGTGACATGGTCTGGCCTACATATTTCAAAGGCCACTTACACTGTTTTATGGAGAATTGATTATAAAGGAGCAAGAATGAAAAAAGAAGATCAGTTAGGAGATTTTTTCAGTAGTTCAGTAAGAGATAATGATGGCTTACACATAAGGTAGTAGTAGGGAGAAGGGAGGAAGAGGATGCATTTAGGAAAAGCTTTGTCAGTCTAGCTTATCCTAAGCAACAGAAAGAAATCAAACATGACTCCTAGGTATTTGTCCTGAGTACATGGGTGGATGGTGGTGCCATTTACTGAAATGAGGAGGATTGAAGGAGGAACAAATTGAGGGATGAAAGACTTATAAAAAGTTTTGTGTTGGCTGTGGTGAACCTGATGTTTATTAGATATTCATTTCTAATGGTTGGCCTCTGCTTTCAGGCTCCATCTTATCCTATTCTACTCTTGTCATTCATCTGGGCAAGCTGATAAGAAAGTCTGGACACTTGACCTTGGAAGATGTAAAAGGCAGTTTCACTATTTCACTATTCTTCTACTATTTCACTATTCTTCTACTTCTTGAACTCAGGCCTCCTTTGAAGCTAAAAGTGTGTTTGTTCTCTGTGCCATAGTTTAAGCCCAACTGCCCCAATAAATCCTGAGTTGAGTTTTACTATCTTGGGCTTGGCCTGAGTTATAGGTCTGGCTTTCTTCCTGGGTTTCTGCCTAGATTCTTCCTCCTGGATCCAGATCTGTGGCTCTGCCCAGCCTCTCACTCCCTGAACCAAAACAGAATCCATCTCTAATATCCAGCCCAAAGTCAGGGCCCTGATAACCCAGACTCTCCTACTTTATATAATCTCCTCCCAGGGCCAGATCTTATGCCTGAACTTTGGTCAGTGGTCCTATCAGATATGAACACTAACTGTTTATCTGACTCCTGATGGCTATAAACTGACCCCTGCTTCTTGGATCTCAAGTAGTAAGAAGTAGGACCCCTACTCCTCTGCTGTAGCATTTGGCACTTTGTGTCCTCAATTTTATGTTTGTCTATCTGGTGGCATAGTGCCTAAGGAATTTGATTGCTAACCAGAAGGCTGGCAGTTCAAACACACCAGCCACTTCTCAGAAGGAAGATTGGGCAATCTACTTCCATAGTGATACTGCCTCAGAAACCCAATGAGGGGTCGCTATGAGTTGGATCCGACTTGATGGCAGTGAGTTTGGTTTGGTTTGGTTATCTCTCCAACAAGGCTGTTTTCTTAGTCATCTTAAAAGTCCCAAACACAGCATACACTTCCCCAGCAGACACATAGCAGGCTATCAGGAAATGCTTAGTGAATGTTGTTGTTGTTGTTGTTAAGTGCTGTCAAGTCGTTTCCAACTCATAGAGGCCCCATGCACAGCACAACGAAACACTGCCCAATCCCACGCCAGCCCCACAATCCCTGCTATACTTGAGCCCATCATTGCAACCACTGTGTCAATCCATCTCCTTAAAGGCCTCCCCCTCTTTTGTCGACCCTTCACCCTACCAAGCATGACATCCTTCTCCAGGGAATGGTCCCTTCTTACAACATGACCAAAATAGGTGAGATGAAGTCTGGCCATTCTTGCTTCCAAGGAGCATTCTGGCTGCACTTCCTCCAGGACAGATCTGTTAGTTCTTTTTGCAGTCCATGGTACTTTCAGCATTCTTCGCCAGCACCACAATTCAAAAGCATCAACTCTTCTTTGGTCTTCCTTATTCATTGTCCAGCTCTCACATGCATACCAGGCGATTGGAAATATCATGGCTTGTGTCAGGCACACCTTAGTCCTCAAGGAGATATCCTTGCTCCTCAGCACTTGATACAGTTCCTTCGCAGTTGACTTTCCCAATGCTACACGTCATCTAATGTCCTGACTGCTGCTTCCATTGGCATCGATTGTAGAACCAAGCAATGTGAATTCTTTGACAACCTCAATCTTCTCTCCATTTATTGTGATGCTGCTCATTGGTCCAGTTGTAAGGATTTTTGTTTTCTTTATATTGAGATGTAATCCATACTGCAGACTGTATTGAATAGATACAGAAATTCCAAAGAAGGATTGCTCACTGAAAAGACTGGGAGGCTTGGTGGAATAGTCATTAATGCGTGAATTTTATTTTGACAAAGAGAGTTATGTGGTGAAGGGAACACTAGGCCATTCCTTTCTTCAAAAGTAAACACATATTGAAAAGTATCAGAAACTGTACAAATCCCACATTTTCCCTTTAAAATAAGTTTGCTTGCTTGCTTTCTTAAAGCAAAAATAATGCTAATAATAGTTAAAAAAAAAACCCTCAAATATGACAAGATTTGAACGGAAGTCTCTTTTGATCAGAATGAAAGGATTTAGAAAAAAATCTTAAACTATGAAGTGATTAGGACTATAGGAAAATTTGGTGTCTTCTCTCATCTGTGAAATGAAGAGGAAGGAGTGGAGAATATCAAGAAAGTAAAGGGATGTATCCAAGGTCATGATATTGACCACCCTCATACTGCCTTTAAGCAAATCAAAGACAGTGTAGTGTAATGACTAAAGTACAGACTTTGGGTTTTAAAAAGAGTTGGGTTTGGATCCCAGATTTACTACTTGCTAACTCACTCACAAATGACCCACCACTCATCTGTCAGTTTGTTGTATTGTAATGGCTTGCATTTTGCTGTGATGTGGGAAACTATTTCAAATACCAGTAGGTCATCCATGGTGGATAGGATTTAGAAGAGCTTCCAGACTAAGTCAGACTAGGAAGTCTGAAAAAATTGACCAGTAAAAACCTTGTGAATACCAGCTGAACATTGTCTGATGTAGTGTCTGAACATGACCCTTCAGGTTGGAAGACACTCAATATACTACTGGGAAAGAACTACCTCCTCAAAGTAGAGTTGACCATAATGACATGGATGGAGTAAAGCTTTGGGGACTTTCATTTGCTGATGCGGCATGATTCAAAATGGGAAGAAATAGCTGCAAAAAGTAATCACAAGTCTTCCTTAGATGTTTTCTGCATCTTTCAATATTTTCCCCATAGAATCTTTCAATTTTGCAACTCGAGGCTTAAATTTTTTTCTTCAGTTCTCTCAGCTTGAAAAATGCTGAGTGTGTTCTTCCCTTTTGGTTTTCTAACTCCAGGGCTTTGCACATTTCATTATAATAATTTACTTTGTCTTCTCGAGCTGCCCTTTGAAATCTTCTGTTCAGTTCTTTTATTTTGTCATTTTTCCATTTGCTTTAGCCACTCTTCATTCAAGGGCAAGTTTCAGAGTCTCTTCTGACATCCATTTTTGTCTTTTTTTCCTTTTCTGTCTTTTTAATGACCTTTTGCTTTCTTCATGGATGATGTTCTTTCTTGATGTCATCAAACAATTCTTCTGGTTTCCGGTCATTGGTGTTCAATGCCTCAAATCTGTTCTTTAGACAGTCTCTAAATTCAGGAGAGATATATTCAAGGTCATATTTTGGCTCTCATGGACTTATTTTAATTGTCTTCAACTTCAAATTGAAATTCCATATGAGAAGTTGATGGTTTATTCCACAATCAGCTTCTGGCCTTGTTTGGGCTGAAAATATTGAGCTTTTCCATCACCTCTTGCCAGAAATATAGTCAATCTGATTACTGTGTACACTATTTGGAGTAATCCATGTCTATAGCCACTGTTTGTGTTGTTGAAAAAGAGGTATTTGCAATGAATAAGTCGTTGCTCTTGCAAAATTCTATCATATGATCTCCAGCCTCATTTCTATAACCAAATTTTCCAACTATTAGTGATTCTTCTTTGTTTCCAACTTTTGCATTCCAATCACCAATGATAATCAGCACATCCTGATTGTGTGTTCAGTCAATTTCAGACTGCAGAAGTTAGTAAACATCTTCAATTTCCTCATCTTTGGCTTTGGTGATTGGTGCATAAATTTAAACAGTAGTAGTATTAACTGGTCTTCCTCATAGATGCATGGGTATTATCCTATCACTGACAACATTGTACCTCAGGATAGATCTTGAAATATTCTTTGTGATGATGTATGCCACAACGTTCCTCTTCAATTTGTCATTCCAGTATAGTAGATCATATGGTTGTCTGATTCTAAATGGCCAAAACGAGTCCATTTCAGTTCACTAATACCTAGGATATCAATTTTTGTGCGTTTCATTTCATTTTTGAAAACTTCCAATTTTTCTAGATTCATACTTAGCACATTTCATGTTGTGATTAATGGATGTTTGCAGCTGTTTCTTCTCATTTTGAATTGTGCCACATCAGCAAATGGAGGTCCTGAAAGCTCTACTTTATCCATATCATTAAGATGGGCTCTACTTTGATGGAGCTCTGGTAGCGTAGTGCCTAAGGCACTGGACTGCTAACCAGAGGGCTGGCGGTTCAAACCCACCAGCAACTCCTCAGAAGGAAGATGGGGCAATCTACTTCCATAGTGATACTGCCTCAGAAACTCAAGGAGGGGTTGCTACAAGTCGGGTCCAACTTGATGGCACATAACAACAACAACAACAAACTACTTTGATGAGGCAGCTCTTTCCCAGTCTTATCGTGAGTGCCTTCTGATCTGACGGGCTCATCTTCCAGAACTGCACTGGACAATATTTCAGGAATATTCATAAAGTTGTCCAGTAATATATCAGACAGTGTTTCACTGCTATTCATAAGGTTTCACTAGCCAATTCTTTGAGAAGTGGGTGGCCTCTTCCTTCTTCTGAGTCTGACTCAGTCTGGGAGCTCTGTTGAAACCTCTTCACCATGGGCAACCCCATTGGTGTTTGAAACACTGATGGCACAGCCTCCAGCCTCACAGCAACTCCATTCTTATTGTCATTATAAATTTCATATTATTTTCTCTCCTTCCCTTGATGAAGAAAAAAAAGAGGCTCTCAGTGGTTTTTTTATATAAATGGTGGTGGAATTCAGGTACATTGGAAAGTACAGATCTGAGAGTGAAAAAAATATCCCCACCACAGCTGAGTGATCTTAGACAAAGTATTTGTCTTCTCTAACCCTTGTCATCTTCACCTATAAAATATGAATTCCCACTGCCATCAAGTAAATTCCAACTCATGGCAACCCCATGTGAGTCAGAGTAGAACTATGCTCTATATAGGGTTTTCAATGGCTGATTTTTTTGAAGTAATTCACCAGGCCCTTCTTCTGAGGCATCTCTTTGTAGACTCTGACTGCTAACCTTTTGGTTAGCTGGCAAGAGCATTAACCACTGGCACAACCATGTAAGATTTGTTGTTGTTGTTAGATGCTGTCAAGTCAGTTCTGACCCATAGCGACCCTATGTACAATAGAATGAAATACTCCCCCGTCCTGCTCCATCCTCACAATCATTGCTATGTTTGAGCCCATTGTTGCCGCCACTGTGTCAATCCACCTCCTTGAGGGTCTTCCTCTTTTTCACTGACTGTCTAATTAACCAAGCATGATGCCCTTCTCTAGGGTCTGATCCCTCCTAATGGCATATCCTAAATATGTAAGATGAAGTCTCACTATCTTCATTTCTAACTTCTGTACTTCTTCCAAGACAGATTTGTTGGTTCTTCTGACAGTCCATGGTATACTCAACATGCTTTGCCAAAACCATTATGAAAGGCATCAATTCATCTTCAGTCTTCCTTATTCTTTATCCAGCTTTTGCACACATATGAAGTCATTGAAAATATTATGGCTTGGGTCAGACAACTTTGTCCTCAAACTGACATCTTTGCTTTTAAACATCTTAAACAGATCTTTTGCTTATTTGTCCAGTGCAATACATCGTTTGATTTCATGACTGCTGCTTTCATGGGTGTTGATTGTGTATCCAAGTAAAATGAATTTTTTGACAACTTCAACCTTTTCTCCATTCATCATGATGTTACTCATTGGTCTAGTTGTGAAGACTTTTGTTTTCTTTTTGTTGAAGTGTAATCCATACTATTTGTGAAATAGGAAGGTTAATTTTACTGCTCAGTATTATTATGAGATTTAAAATCAACCAACATTTGTAAAGGGCTTAGAATTCTGTCCAATACTTAGTGGGTAGTAATCAGGTAAAGAAAAAAGAAGTTGTTCTCCCCACCAAAGCTTCCAATTTATTAATAATAATAATATTTACTCCCAGCCCATGTCATTGCCTTACTACTTATCCTAAACTTTGGTTGCTCCAGAAATAGAATTGTCTCAATTATGGAGACAACTTTAAATCTCTTTTAAAAGCTTTAAAGTTATCTCTATAATTGATTAGCTAAGTCTCCTTGGAAAAAATTTTCAGTTTATCAGTACTCTTAACTCTAAAATGAAAATCACAGCATTTTTATCAGTATTCAGTGAAATCATCTATAACATTTATCTTATACACCAAACTGCAACTTTTCTGAAAGTAAAGCCACATCTGTGTGGTTTGCTTCTGTATTCCAGCACCTAGCACCACAACACCCTACCCCAGAGGCAGGAGTTCTCACAGTGCTGTCAAATTTCTTGCTAGGTGCTCCCTGCATACCTCCCATCTGGTACCAGACTTTCTTCAAATCAAACTTCCTTCCTGTACATTCCATTGAATGACCTACACTAGACAACTTGAGTGGTGCCCATTTGCCTACATAATTCACTGGGCAGAGAAGTCAGTTAAGGACAAATAGGCCCCATCATACCTCCTTCTCATGACATGCTACAAAATGACCCCTCCCCCAACACATAACCAGGCCTTTAAGGAGGATAAAACTATGGGGGAGTGCGATTCAGCAAATGGAACCACATAAGCAAAGGTTTCTAGGTTTGAAAAGGGAATGGCAAGCTGTTCAGTCTGAGCAAGGAGACTAAGACAGTAGTCCAAAGTAGGCTGGAGTGGAGTCTGCACTGAAGCAGTGTTGCAGCCTCCTGTCAAGAAAGTTGGACTTTATTCCTTGAGAGGCACAGAGTGTTTTGGTCAGGGGAATGACGTGGCTGATTAGAAGCTCAGCAAAAAAGATGAGTGTTGTCCTAAATTATTGAGGGGAGAGCTGGAAGCAAGTGGACTAGTTAAAAGGCTATTACACAGCTCACACAAGTAGCCTGCTGAAGCTCAAGACCTTTTCATGAAAAAGTCACACCAAACATGGTTATACATTTTCTATAACTCATTCCAGGGAAAGACCCCTGGATGACCTTGAGTAGGTTGCCTGGATTGCAGTCCTGGCCAAAATCTACTGTGCGACTTTGGCAAGCCACATCACTTTTCTGGTACCCCCCTTTCTTTATCTATATAAGGAGGAGCTTGGATCAAAGGATCCTTTCCAGCACTGCATTTCTATTTGCTTTCTGCAAGTTCATTTCTACATTTCCAAGTGCTTGTGAGAAACTGATAAAGCACGTTGATTGAAAGCAGAAAGCTGTAGGGTCCAGGGAGACCCCAACACGCTTCTCCAGATGTGGACCATTACCATTTAGCACTAAGGAGCGCCAAGCAGCTAAAACAGAATTTTCAGGGGAATTACTTCATAACAGGCATTTTTCCTTGCAAGCTTAAATCAAAGACCTATGGGAATAAACTGTTCCCGCAAGAAGATAATATTGTTTCTCCTGGCCTAGAAACACACTGGACGTGGTGCTTCTGCTGACGCTTCTTCAAGTCACTGGCCTCAGAGGCCATAATGCATTTCCAGAAGTAGCCAGCCAGCTGTCAGGTAATGAGAGGAGTGGAAAAGAATAATAAATATGGCAGCCTGACACTTCCCCTCCTGGTGTCTCTTTGTCTCTTTGGTGACCCAACAGCTGGGAAGACAAAAGCAAACACAAAACAAAAAAGAAAATAAAAAACCTAAGCAGGTCAAAAATAGGAAAACAGAGGAAAAGTTAAAAGCAGAAACAAGGTCTTGAGAAAGAGACAGCATGGCACAGTAAAAGAGGAGGACTAACCAGCCAGGGCAAGAATCCAGGGTCACCTCTGTCTCAAGGGGGCCTTTCAGCTTTCACATTCTGTGCTTCAATGTTCCCAATGTGGGTCAGATATTTTCAGCACTTGGGCTTCCAGGGGAAAAAAGAATAAGTTCTGGAGTCTGGATGCCACATCAGATTGTGCATTTAACAGCATATGGTCTCGGATAGCTTGTCTGGCCTGTTGGAATCTCAGTTTTCTCATCTGGCACACATGGAGAGTAGAATCTACTGTATCTTGTTACATCTATGATACTGGAGGAGTCTCTGGGTAGAGCAAACAGTTAAGTGCTTGGCTACTAACTGAAATGTTGGCAGTTTGAATCCACTCAGAGGTACCTCAGGATCAGGACCTAGAAATCTATTTCTGAAAAATCAACCATTGAAAACCCTATGGAACACAGTCCTGCTCTGATACACATGAGGCACCATGAGTCAGAATCGACTGACTAGAAACTGGTTTAAGATACTATAGGTTGAGGATTCAAAATGGAGTCTTGCCAGTGAGCACCACTTTTTTTCCCTCTGGCATCTTAGAACTTTAAGAACTAGGTACAACAGTTTGAATTGAGATTTTTGGCACTCTGAACAATTCACTAAATCAGATCACAACAAACACAGAAGAGCAGAATTGGAGGAAAGGCACAGGGAGAGTTTTTAGGAAAGATCTACTGCCAGAAGAGGAACGGGCACCTGAGAGAGACCATTGGAAACCTTTCTGCGGCAGTCACTGTCTGCCAGGTGGAGGTGGCAGCCTGAGATCCCCGAGCCAAGAACAAGATTACTTATAGCAGCTTACCAGCTACCAATACAATACTCCAGTGAGCAGTGGCAAAGACCTGTCTCCAGTGGCTGATTTTGTCAGTAAGTTGGGTGGTGAGGGTGCAGTGAGACATGGACACCATTGCTGAGACTCGGGTGGAGATCTCACTGGTGCACCAGAGGGGCTGGTTGCCTCCCCTCCCAGCGGATTGCAGAGCTGGTTTGGGTCAGACTGGGAGACACTGTGCTTTTCTTTGCCATGGTTGTCAGGACCACAGGTCACTGGTGGGTGCGCCCCTGAATCCACCACAGCTAAAATTGCACGCATCTTTGGCACCGCAGGTGGGCGGTGCCGCAGACAACTCCAGAGCCAACCACTGCCAGTCGGGGGCATTGCATTGCTACCGTGGGTGGGCAGGGCATGGACAGCAGAAAGGCCGCACCTCAGGGCACTCACTCAAATTTTGCCCTGGAGCCGTGCTTTGGCGCTATGGGGCCGCGGAGGCGGGGGCTTTGAGTGTGCAGGTAATTGGCAGAAATTTGTGACTCTCTAATAATACAAATCTTTCCTGAGATTGAGGCACAGTCTTGCAAATAAATATGTCATAAGTAAGAGCCTGCTCAGGTACTCCACCGAGTGCAACACGCCTGGAATTGTGCACATCTTTGGCACTGCAGGTGGGTGGTATCACTCACTCAATCCAGCCATTGGCGGTCTGGCTGGATTGAGTCAGCACCGTGGACAGAAGGGGCACAGAGAACAAAGAATCTGCAGCTGAGCCCGTCCCGAATTTTGCCTTAGAGCCGCGCTTTGGTACTGTGGGGCCATGGAGTTGGGGTCTTTGAGTGTGCCTGAAATTAGCGGAAATTTGTGACCCTCTAACAAGAGGAATTTTTTCCTGAGGTTGAGCAGTGGTCTTGCAAATAAATACGTCATCAATAATACCCAGCTCAAAGTCCTAGAAACCAACCTTAGCAACACTAAGCTTTCCTTCTTATGCTCCCACCTTCTCCGCCAATAACTTCACTCATTCAATAGAAGATACCATATTCAGCCAATTACCATAAAACCTCACACTTCAAACTCTAAACCCTCTGTACGAAAAACAAACACATAGTCACACTACACACAGTGATTCCACAATCACAAAGAGAACAGCAGAGCGACCCAACACACCTGAAACAATATTAAGATAAAACACACCAGCTTCAGCTTTTCAAAATATTAAATGGTAAAACCAAGACAAAACAAATCAACACATAACCAGCACCTAGAGACAACCTAAAGAGACAATGCTCTACCACATTCCAAGGGCTTAAGAAGAGGTTCTGCTTTCCAGTAACTCCAAGAACTCTCCAAACCAGCACTATATGACTTAAAAGGTCTTAGTTTATACCTTCTTTTCTTTTTTTTTTTTTTTTTCATTTTCTTCTCTAGTGATTAACCCCGTTACTTGTTGGGTTTTTTTCCTTTTGTTTTGTTTTTGCTTTTTTTTCTCTCTTTTTCCTCTTTTCTGTTTGCTAGTTTGTTTTCTTTCTTCATTATTCTCCTTCTCTACCTTTTTTCTTTTAGTGACCTATCCCCAGATATTGCATATTTACCTGCTTTCTTTTTCTTTTTCCACCTTTTCTTTTTCTTTTTTTTTTCTTTTTTTTTTTTTTTGAGTTACTGTTCCTGTGTGATTTCAGGGTGTATTTTTTGTCCCTGTGCTTTATTTTTTTCAATGGTTATTCAATTGTAATTTTTGCCTGAGTGGGAGACAACATCAGTCCCCATAAGATACAAGTAACCCACACCTCCTGCAACTTCACATACTGAGCAAGAGCCAGCACCTCCTTCTCCACCAGCGGGCCAACGATAAAAAAAAACACCAAAAAGAGCCTAAATCACCCTTGGCTGCTTTTCACAGACAATTAACGGAGATCCTAATACAATACTACGATGCCTCAGAGACAACAGGCCATCACAGTCCACTCAATGAAGCAAGATAAAGGGGTAGAAATAAGGGAACAGGTTACAGACCAAGAACACATCCCTGAGGAAGAAGCAGCATTGGAGCTCTCCAATAAGGAATTCAAAAGAATTATATTTAGGTATCTTCAAAGGATTGAGAGACAGACCAAAGAAAACACAGAAAAAACCTTACAAGAATTTTGGAAGAAAATACAAGAACAAAATGACAAAATAAATGAAAAATTAGAAATGATTCTAAATCTACAGATAGAAATCCAGAAGATTAACACTAAATTGTCAGAAATAGATAACACATTGGAAGGGCAAAGGAGTAGAACTGATGCAATGGAAGACAGAATTAATGAGATTGAAGACAAATACCTGAATACTTCTTTGGAAAGGGATCAGTTAGAAAAAAAATCAAAACAAAATGAAGAAAGACTAAGGTTCGTGTGGGATACCATCAAAGGAAATAATCTACATGTCATTGGAATTCCAGAACAGGAAGAGAAAAATAAAGCCACGGAGAAAATCATCCAAGATTTGCTCGAGGAGAACCTCCCTGATATGATGAAAGAGGAGAACATATCCATTTAGGAATTCCAACGAACCCCAAACAGGATAGACCCCAAAAGAAAATGACTGAGACATATCATCATCAAACTCACCAAAACCAAGAACAAAGACAGAATCCTGAGAGCAGCACAGAAAAAACAAAAAGTTACATACAAAGATCAGCCAGTAAGAATAAGCTTTGATTTCTCAGCAGAAACCAGGCAAGTGAGAAGACAATGGGATAGTATATATAAAACCCTGAAAGAGAAAAATTTTCAACTGAGAATTATATACCTGGCAAAATTGTCCCTCAAATATAATGGTGAAATTAAGAGATTTCCAAATAAGCAGAAGCTAAGAGAATTTGTTAAAACCAGACCAACCTTACAAGAGACGCTAAAGGGAGTACTTTGATCAGAAAAGCAAAAATACCAAATATCAACAGACCATTAATACACAAGATGACATATCCCAGAAACCACAGCTATGGACATTGTCAAAATAAAATGAGATTTCAAGATTGTAAACAGGGAATCAGAGACATCAATTGGCAAGCGAGGACAACTACAAACAAAAAGAGGGAAAAGACTATGCAGTTACAGAATTTCTAAATGGTGAGAAAGTTAAGAGTTGCAAGACAGAAAAGACTGTTTTAAACTCAGGGAGAAAAGTATAAATCATAGGGTAACCTTAAAGAAAAATGATAAAACTTCATATTATAATAAAAAAGAGGACAAGCACAAATACCCAGCAAATAAGCAAATACTAAAACAACAGCAACACAGGAAATGATAACAGGATTCATAAACACAATAAGCTCAGCACAGAAAATAATATGGAACAAAGAAACCAGGGACACCATGAAAAAACGCATACCAAAAGGACAGCAACCAAATCATACTTGTCAATAA
>NW_006922187.1:940331-941388 GCF_000298275.1 Orycteropus afer afer | reverse complement strand
AGCCAAAAGATGGAAACAACCTAGGTGTCCATCAACTGAGGAATGGATAACCAAACTATGGTACACACACACAATGGGATATTATGCAATGCTAAAGAATAATGTAGACTCTGCAAAATTCCACATAACGTGGATGAACTTGGAGGACATTATGCTGAGTGAAATAAATCAATCACAAAAGGACAAATATTGTATCAGTATTTTATTGCAAAAGTTAAGGAAAGGTTTATCTATAGAAGGAAGTTTTCTTTGTTGGTTACCAGGGGTGGGAGGGGAGGGGAGGAAATGCGGTTAGATAGATACAGATAAGTATTGATTTGGGTGAAGAGAGGGGCAATGTACCAAATCTGTGTGACCAATATGACAGCATTGAGGATGAGAAATACATAGAGAGGTACATGGGAGGTACAGACAACAAATATAAACCCTTTTGCACATATAGTACTGCATTGTCAAGGAAGGCAAACATGGGTATATGGATGGATAGATGGGTGGACAGGCTATACAACTAGGTATGCCTATGAAATGGGGAGTGTATCCAAGTACATATATAGGGTTGGCAGACAATGGTCCTATAAGTTTATGTGAATCATCAGAATTCCCAGGTGTATAGTAGAGCTGACAACGGGCAAGGTTGTGTTCACTGCTTGGTCACAACCAGCTACCCAGAGAGACCGAGTAGTTGAATCTGTGGGCTTGGGACCATAGTCACAGGGGACATCAAGCTCAATTGACATAACTACTACACAAAACATTGTTCCACCTCCTACCTTGGCGAGTAGTGGCCGGGATCTTAAAAGCTAGCAAGTTGCCATCTAGATGCAAAGATGGGCCTCTCCTCATCCAGAGCAAAGAGGAATGAAGAAAACCAAAATTCATGGAAATATTTAGTCCTAACAACAGGTACACCATCTGATCTGCAGCCTATACGACTATGAGACCAGAAGAACTAGATGGTGGCCGGCTACCATTGTCATCCACTTGAAAGGGGATCTATGTAGGAGATCCTTGATAGAGAGGGAGAACAATGTGGAACAAAACTCAAAATCATTGGAGG
>NW_006922187.1:935899-939647 GCF_000298275.1 Orycteropus afer afer | reverse complement strand
CCAGAAGGCTGGTGGTTCAAACCCACCAGCCACTCCTCGGAAGGAAGATGGGGCAATCTACTTCCGTAGTGATACTGCCTCGGAAACCCAAGGAGTGATCGCTATGAATCTGGTCCAATTTGACAGCACATGACAACAACAACAACATATATTTGTGGAGGCTCTGGTGGTATACTGCCTATGGCATTCAGCTGCTAACCAAAAGGTTAGTGGTTTGAATCCACCAGCTGTTCCATGGAAGAAAGATGAGGCAGTTTGCTTCTGTAAACATTTACAGCCTTGGAAACTCTATTAGGCAGTTCTACTCTGTCCTATTGAGTCACTAGGAGTTGGAATTGGCTCAATGGCAGTAGGTTTCATTTGGTTTTGGTATATATTTGTTATTATCATTATCACTATCATCATAAACAGAAAAATTGTCTGAGCCTTCTGCAATCTCCTAGCAAGTGTGGTTTGACAGTGGGTCATCCTGTGTTCCTGGGAAGAGAGCTAAAACAGAGATGATCAGAGTTTATACCTCCTGCTCAAGACAGCTGCCCCCAACAACCAGTGACTAAAGTGAAATCTCTGAGAAAATTAAAGCCATCATTTGGACAGGTGACCCTCAGTTTCTGCTACTTCCACAAGTGACCAGAAGATGTCCAGCCTCTCCAAGGCTTCCTTTTATTTATTATTTTTTTAAGCCGTATATGTCTACTTTTTATTTCTTTCTCTCTCTCCTCTCTCCCATATGTATATTTTTTAATTTACTTTTAAAAATCATTTTCCTTAACTCTTTAGATATATCTCTGTATACTATTTTTAATTTTTTATGTTTTTCAGCTTTTAAATTTGTCTTAATTAAAAAAAAATCCTCTTATATCTTAACTTTCTCATCTCACATATTACAGCCTATAATCATCATCTTTTATTTGTTTTACCTTCATATATAAATCATTTATTTCTGGTCTTCCATTTTTCAACTTATCCAGATTATCTCATTATTGTTTTTCAACTCTTAGCCTTTTCTCCTTACTAGGATTTTTTGTTGCTGTTGTTGTTCCTTTTTTTCCCACTCATTAATGCCCTTTTACTTAAAAATAAGATAATTGAAATTTAAAATTATTTCCTCTCCTACTTAATTTTTTTCTTTATCTTCCTGTCCCCTTAAATGTTTCTTTATCTTTTTACTATGTTCTTCCATAGTGATACTGCCTCGGAAACCCAAGGTTGTTTTTTTTTTTTTTTTTTTATTCCTTTTCCCCCTATTTTTTTTCCTCGTGACTAACCCCATTTCTTGTTTTCTTTTTTAACTGTAGAAGCTTTCAAATAGTTACAAAAACAGAGGGGAAGAGACAAATTCCTTCTGCAGCTTCGACAACGGTTTGTGTTCTGGGGTTTGGCATCATGTCCTCTTGTACTATAGTGTAATAAGTTGTCTAAATTCAAGAGGGATAAGTATCAAGAACAGCCCAGAGCTGGTTCCTATGAGGAGGAGGCTGTGCCCTCTGCTTTTCCACTTTTCCATTATTTCTGCCACTGGCTGCTCTCCTGTGACACACTCTATTTCTCTGTGATGGCTGTGATTTATTGACACAGCCACACAGAGCTCACAGACCACACTCACAGTTATGAGATTTATTAGGGAAATCACAGGCTACAACTTGGGATCAGAATTGACTTGGAAGGAAGAGAAACAACTCAGAACCAGGTCAGGAAGCACACAGGTCAGGTCTGAAGGGTCCTTGAAGTGGACAGCATGTCTTTCCCTCCTTCAGAGCAGAACAGCTTCTGATGGGGAGTCCTCTCAGCTGCTGTCTGCCATCAGGCCCTCGTAATAGTTCAAGTTGTGTGTACACTTGACTGGGCCTAGTTTTGAGTGGCTGGGCAGCTGGATATAGTGATTCCCCATGATGAGACTGCTCATCATCTCCATGGTGGAATCTGCTGAAGCAGCTGAGTAGCTAGCTACCTTAGGGATGTGGTTTGCTTCCACTGAGACAGGTCTTGAGCTTTTGGGCACATCTGGATCCTGCACTGGCTGAGTCTTCATCCCAGTGGCCTGCCATGTTGCCTGTCAATCTTGGGACTGTTTCTAAACTTGAACCAGTGGCCTGACATGTTGCTTGATAATCCTGGGACTGTGCCATTTTATATGTTGATCTTGGGTTTGTCAGCTTCAGCAGCCAGAAGCTGCCTGAGTGAGGAGAAGCCTCCAGCTCCAGTGGGCCGGGAACAAGAGGCAGAGCTGAAGCCCAAGGTTGAGGAGATTTCACCCAGCCCCTAGAGCCTGGCACTTTGAACTCAGACTTCTAACCTCCTAAACTATAAGGGAATAAATCCCTATTTGTTAAAGCTAAAAAAAAAATAATAATAAAAATAAAGTCATGCCCAACAATTTAGGGATTCCTTTAACTGAACAATGCATTGCAAAGGCTATCTCTCTATTTCCCTCTCCTTCCCTTCTTACTCCCTTCAGCATCCAGTTCTGTACTGGTTATTGGAATACACAAGCCTCCAAGACCCGGCCAGCAAATCGCAGGGAACTTGCCCTCTGGAATGTGTACAGGCAGGAAGTATGCATTGCATGCATATGAGGCTATTGAAAAACACAGCGTCTTGGGTCAGGCATACCTTAGTCTTCAAAGTGACATCTTTGCTCTTTGATACTTTAAAGAGGTGTTTTGCAGCAGATCTACCCACTGCAATTCGTTGTTTGATTTCTTGACTGCTGCTTCCATGGGCATTGATTGTGGATTCAAGTAAAATGAAATCCTTGACAACTTCAATCTTTATTCCGTTCATCATGATGTTGCTTATTGTTCCAGCTGTGAGGATTTTTGTTTTCTTTACATTGAGATGTAATCCATACTGAAGGCTTTTCTTGATTTAATCAGTAAGCACTTAAGTCCTCTTTGCTTTCAGTAAGCAAATTGTGTCATCTGCTTATCACAGGTTGTTGTCTGTAGTATTTTGAACAATTTCTGATGAGGAGTAAATAATAGATGTAAATAAAGTGTCATACTTTGTTTTAATAGCCCATTCATTTCCTTTTCTTTCTCCCCACTTGAACATAAACTCTGTAAAGAAAGAAATATAACCTGAGCATATATATATAACAAGAATGCTGTGGGAGCTATAGGAAGGCAGCTTAATGCTTTAAGGCAATGGGTGTAGCTTGAGGAAAACTTTCCGGTAGAAGCTTCAAGTTAAACCGCTACTTCTGTGACTTAGACGAATGGACTGGGAACAAAAGGAGAAGGTTTCAAGCTGAAATGACAGCATGGGCAAAGGACCAGGGGTAAACCGTGGAACTTCTGAGGAACTGACAGACTCAATCTAGAAGATTCTCAACACTTCACGCAACCAGCACTTTAAAACATATGGAATTTTACCAAACTATGCCAACACATGCCACATGCCATTTTCCTTTTAAGGAAGGTGACTGTGAACCTCCAGGTGGGAGGAACACAGAAACAGTTTCGAGCCAGGTTTCTGACACTCTTATCTGTTATTAGCCTTGCATTTCCAGATCATTTCACCAACTTTCCTAGTAGATTTCCAGGAAGTGCCTTTTGGCATGTGGCTTCTCCCATAACCTCTATTTACATGATTGTTCTGGTTACCTAGTACCGCTCTGACAAGAAATATATAACAAATGGGATGGCCTTAACAAATAGGAGTTTATTCTTACAATTTGGAGGCTTTAAGTCCAAGTTCAAAGTGCCAGGCTCTAGGGGCTGAGTGAAAGCCCCTCAACCTTGGGGTC
>NW_006922187.1:930737-934736 GCF_000298275.1 Orycteropus afer afer | reverse complement strand
TGGAACCATAAAAAATACTCAGCCCAAAAGAAGGCAGAAAACAAGGGCAAGCGGAACAAAGAACCAATAGGACAAATAGGAAACAAAATAGCAAGATGATAAACTTGCTAAACATATCAATAATTACTTTAAATGTAAATAGGCTCAAAAGCATAGATGTAAAATTCTAAATAGAATTTTAGCAAATTGAAACAAATACTAAAAAAAAAAAAAAAGTGTATCATGACCAAGTTGGGTTTTTCTCAAGAATGTAAGATTGTTTTAATATTTGAAAAATCAAACAGTGTAATTCACCACATTAACTGTTGTCGTTAGGTGCCGTTGAGTCGGCTCTGACTCATAGTGACCCCATGTACAAAGAGCAAAACACTACTCGGTCCTGTGCCAGCCTCACAGTCCTTGCTATATGTGAGCCCATCATATACACATACAAACACACACAAACATATTCATCTCAACAGACTTTTTTTTAAAGCGTTTACAAAATCTAATATACACTTTTGATAAAAAAAAAATTTCAGCCAACTAGAGAAGGAAGAAAACTTCTTCTTGGTAACAGACATCTATGAAAGACTTACAATTAAAGTCACACTTAATGATAAAATGTTGGATGCTTTCCCCCAGGGCTATTTCTATTCAACATTATACTGGAAGTTCTTGAAAATACAATCAGACAAGAAAATGAAATAGAAGGCATCCTGATTAGAAAAGAAGAAATAAAACTGTCTTCATTCACAGAAAACACAATCACCTAGGTAGAAAAATTGAGGAAATCTACAAAAATGCTATTAGAAATAGTGAGTTTAGTAAGATGGAAGATATATTATTAATATGCAAAAAACAATATATTTCTATACAGGAGCTCTGGTGGCATAGTGCCCAAGGCATTTGACTGCTAACCAGAGAGCTGATGGTTCAAACCCACCAGCCACTCCTCAGAAGGAAGGTTGGGCAATCTACTTCCATAGTGATACCATCTCGGAAACCCAAGGAGGGGTCACTATGAGTTGGGTCTGACTCGCCTGCAGTGAGCTCCACAGTAGCAATAAACAATCAGGTATTTTTTTTAAAATAATATTTATAATAGCATCAAAAATATGAAATACTTAGGCATAATTGAAAAAAAGATGTGAAGAACTTACAGGCTTACTGAAAACTACAATATATTAAAGAGAGAATTTTAAAAAGACCTAAATAAGTGGAAAGATATACTTCAAAAACTCAACATCATTAAATTATCAATTCTCCTCAGTTTGACCTATTGATTCAACATAATCTCAGTCAAAATCCCAACAAGATTTTTTGCAGATATCAATAGGCTGATGCTAAATCCGCACGGAAATAAAAAGGATCAGAAAGAGCCAAAAGAAAAAAACTTTGATGAAGAACAATGTTGGAGAGCTAACATTTGATTCTCATACTTATTACAAAGCTAGTAATAAAGACAATGTGATATTACACACATAAATAGAATACAACCAAATAGAGTCCATAAATGAACACATATGTAAACGGACAACAGATTTTTTACAAAGAAGTAATGGCAATTCAATAGAGTAAGTTTTATCTTTAAAACGAATGGTCTGGATAGATTAAATATTCTGTTTTGGTTACTTAGTGCCGTTCTGACAAGAAATATACCATAAATGGGATGGCTTAAACAAACAGGAGTTTATTCTTACAATTTGGAGGCTTTAAGTCCAAGTTCAAAGTGCCAGGTTCTAGGGGCTGGGTGAAAGTCTCTCAACCTTGGGGTCCAGCTCTGCCTCCTGCTCCCGGCCCACTGGAGTTAGAGGAGTTTTTTCAGTCAGTCAGCTGCTGGCTGCTGAGACTAAGAAGCCCCAAGGTTGACAAGTAAAAGGGCACAGGCCCAATGTTACCAAACAACACGGCAGGCCATTGCTTAAGTCCATTGTAAGTCCCAGGACTGGCAGAGCATAGCAGGCTGCTGAGCAATGACACAGCTACATGCAGGGTCCAAGCGTGCCATAAGCTAGAGACCATTCTCAAAGCTTCTCCTTATATACAGGAAGCAGACCACATACCCAAAGGCAGCTACTTAGCTGCTCATAGTAGATTCCACCATGGAGTTGATTACCAGTCTCATCATGGGGAATACTACATCCAGCTGCCCAGCCACTCAACCAGGCCAAGCCAAGTTGACATACAAACATAACCATCACATATTCATATGTCAAAAAAATTATACCTCACACCACATACAAAAGTTAACTCAAGCATATCATATATAAAATCTAAATTATAAAACTTTAAGAAGAAAACATAGGAGAAAATCTTTGTAGTCTTGAGTCAAGCCAAGATTTCCTAGATATGACACTACAAGCATGATCCATAAAAGAACAAATTGGTAAAGATACTGATAGGAGGATGAAAAAGACAAACCACAGATTGGGAGATAATATTCAAAAAGCACATATAAAAGTATCTAGAATACACACAGAACTCTTAAAACAATAATAATAAACAATCCAATTTTGAAAAATGGACAAAAGATTTGAATATATCATCCACAAAGAAAATATATGGATAACAAATAAGCACATGATTAGTCATTAGGGAAATGCAAATGAAAAGTATAATGAGGTACCACTAGAATTTGTGGCATTTAAATTGAGGTTATGTGTCAGCTTAGCTGGAACATGGTTTTGAGTGGCTTGCCACCTGGATGTAGTTATTCCCCATGATGAGACTGTAATCACCTCCATGGTGGAATCTGATGTGAGATGTTAATCAGTGGAAAGGGAGCTGCCTTTGGGGTGTGGCCTGCTTCCGGTGCATAAGGAGAAGCTTTGAGGAAGGTCTCTAGCTTTTGACACATTTGGATCCTGAATTTGGCTAAGTCTTCATCTCCAGTTCCTGGACTTAAACCAGTGGCCTGCTGTGTTGACTGCCAGTCTTGTCATTGTTCCTGGACTTGAACTAGTAGCTTGCCATGTTGCCTGCTAACCTTGGGACTGTGTCATTTTACCTGCTGACCTTAAGTTTTTCAGCTATCAACTGCCTGAGTTAGGAAATGCCTCTAGCTCCAGTGGGCTGGGAATAAGAGGCAGAGCTGAAACCCAAGGTGAAGGGGGTCTTCACCAATAGCCTAGAGCCAGCACTCTGAAATTGGACTTCTAGCCTCCTAAACAGTAAGAGAATAAATTCCTGTTTGTTAAAACTATCCAATTGTGGTATGTCTGGTACAGAAGCAGTAGAGGGCTAAGACAGAATTAAGATTAATCATGACAATTGTTGATGAGGATGGAAAGGAATTAAAACTCTCATATACTGCTGGTAGGAATGTAAAATGCTACAACCACTTTGGAAAACGGTTTGACAATTTTTTTTAAAAGTTAACCATAATCTGCCATATACTCCAGCCATTCCACCCTTAGGATTTACCCAAGATAAAAGGAAACACAAGTCCATACAAAAACTTGAGCATAAATGTTCCTAGCAGCTTTATTTGTAATAACCAAAAATTAGAAACCATCCAAATGCCCATCAACAGGTGAGTGGATCTACTTCCATAGTGATACTGCCTGGGCAACCCAAGGTGGGGTCGCTATGAGTCAGTCCAACTCGACGGCACATAACAACAACAACAACAACATATCCATGCAATGGAATATTATTCAGCAATAAAAAGCACAAACTATTGATACATCCAACAACTTGGGCAAAGTAGATGCTACAGCAGCATTCTTCTCTGACCTACACTATTACTTCCTTCATAACACGTATCATCACCATCTGACAGCAGCTTCTTTATTTACTAACAACAACCTGAATGAATCTCATGCAATAAGTTGTTGTTGTTAGGTGCCGTCGAGTCATTTCCAACTCATAGTGACCCCATGCACAGCAGAACAAAACACTGCCCGATCCCACGCCAGTTCCATGATCCCTGCTATACTTGAGCCCATCATTGCAGCCACTGTGTCAATCCATCTCATTGAAGGCCTCCCCCTCTTTCGTTGACCCTCCACCCTATCA
>NW_006922187.1:905253-928287 GCF_000298275.1 Orycteropus afer afer | reverse complement strand
GGTCAATTTCAGACTGCAGAAGTTGATAAAATTCTTCAATTTCCTCATCTTTGGCTTTGGTGGTTGGTGCATAAATTTGAATAATAGTCATATTAATGGTTCTTCCTTGTAGGCGTATGGATATTATCCTATCACTGACAGCATTGTACTTCAGGACAGATCTTGAAACATTCTTTGTGATGATGAAAGCCACACCATTCCTCTTCAAACTGTCATTCCCAGCATAGTAGATCATATATATGGTTGTCTGATTCAAAATGGCCAAAACCAGTCCATTTCAGCTCACTAATGCTGCATTCTGTTTCATTTTTGACAACTTCCAATTTTCCTAGATTCATACTTCGTACATTCCATGTTCTGATGATTAATGGATGTCTGCAGCTGTTTCTCCTCAATTGAGTGGTGTCACATCAGCAAATGGAGGTCTTGAAAGCTTTACCTTAACCATAGGCGTAAGGCTGGGTTTACTCAGATGATGCTGCTCTTTCCCAGTCCTATTTTGAGAGCCTTCTAACCTAATCGAACTATTCATAGAGTTGTGCGGTAATGTATCAAACAGTGTTTCTTTGCTATTCATAAGGTTTTCCCTGGCCAATTCTGTGAGAAGTGGACGGCCTCTTCCTTCTTCCTAGTCTGTCTCAGTCTATAAACTGGGATGATACCTGTGCATCATGTCCATTCCGCTGGGTTTGAAACACCAGTGGCTCAGCCTCAAAACTCACATCAACACGTCACCACAGTAGGACAAACTGACAGACAAGTTTGTCTCCCTGTTGGAAACCTCTCATACCACCCTTACCTGGGTCCCTGCGGCTGACTTACTGTACTTATACAATAAGTATGCTGAGTAACCGAAGCCGAATATTTTAAAGAGTTCTTACTATATGATTATGTGTATGTAAACTTCTTTAAAAAGCAAACTAATCTGTCTAGAGTAACAGAAAGCAGATTAGTGTAGCCCCAGATAGGTGGGGGGAGTCAGGGTAGGAGATTTGAGAAAGAACTCAAAAGCAGCACAAGAAAACTTTTGAAGGTGATGGATATGTTCACTATCTTGATTGTGGAGATGGGTATATATGTATATCAAAACCTATAAAACTGTACGCTTTAAATATGTGCAGTTTTATTATATTTCAGTTATACTTCAATTTATAAAATAAAAAATAAAAAAATAACTTCCTATGGATTCATAACATCACATTACAATTTGAATGTTATTTCAATCCTCTCTCACCTAATTCTATGCACTCTCTCCTTCCTTTCTGCCCTTACTGCCCCAGCCATACAGGCCTCCTTTCTCGTCCCTCCAAGTTCTTTCCCACCTCAAAGTCTCTCCCCTGTTTTTCCTTCTTCCCCAAACATTCTCTTGGCTGGCTCTCAGCGTCAGTGTTTAGCTCAGCTCACCCACCACCCCTGAGAGAGCTCTTCCTAATCATTCTGGCCAAAGTAGATACTACAGCAATCTCTGGCCTACATGATTTACTTCCTTTGCAACATGCATCACCATCTGACTGTAGCTTCTTTATTTACTACCTACTTATTTGCTGTGTAAGGAGCTCTGGTGGTATAGTGGTTAAGGCATTTGCCTACTAACCATAAGGTTGGTGGTTTGAATCCACCAGCCACTCCATGGAAGAACGATGGGGCAGTCTGCTTCCATAAAGATGTACAACCTGGGAAACCCAACGGAGGTTGCTATGAGTCACAATCAACTTGATGGCAGTGAATTTTGTTTTGTTTACTATCTAAATGGAGCTCTGGCGGTGCGGTAGTTAAAGCACTTGACTGCTAACCAAAAGGTTGGCAATTCAAGCTCACACGCTGCTCCATAATAGAAAGATGTGGCAGCCTGCTTCTGATTACTGGGAAACACTATAGGGCAGTTAGCTCTACTCCATCCTGTCAGATCCCCAGGAGTCAGAATCGACTCAAGGACAATGGATTTGTGTTTTGATTTTGTTTACTATCTATCCTCCTTCCTAAAATGCAAACATCTTAAATTAGGAACCTGCTCTAACTTGTTCCTTGCTTTGCCCCGGTACCTAGAGCACTCCCTGGTGCATAGTAGAAACTTAATAAATACTTACAAGTAAATGACTAAATGAAGTATACCATTGAAGTAAAAAACACTTTTCATTAAATGTTAACAATATATAAACGTAAGAAAGCTTGGTTTTTAGAGCATTTGTCTTCCTATATTTATGCTTTTAACCCATTCATCTTTCTGACTTTTAGGAATGCTCACTTTTCTCAGTTTACAAGCCAAAATCAACCTTTTTGACACATATAAACCCCAGGCTGCTTTCTGACGGGGTCCTAATAACACCTTATGGTATTGTAATTTATCAAAAACTCAAGTTTAGAATAAGGAAGCCAGGAGAAGTTCCTTGTCTAAAAGGCAGAGAATTAGGAGGCAAAAGCAAGTAGACTGTATGGTTGAAATATTGGGGTACAGACAAGAAAAGAAATATTATTTTATGTTGCTTAGCTCAGGTGGCCTAATATGAGTCAGAGGAGCTCTGATGGCACAGTGGTTAAAACATTCAGCTGCTAACCAAAATGTTTGCAGTTTGAATCCATGAGGAAATCCACAGGAGAAAGATGAAGCAGACTTCTTCCATAAAGATTTACAGCCTTGGAAATTCTGTGGGACAGTTCTGCTCTGTTCTATAGGTTTGCTCTGAGTTGGAATCGACTTGATGGCTGTGGGTTTAATACGATCTGAGCAAAGCCACTGTATATAACGTAATTGTTTATCTCCTTTCTCTCAAGGTGAAAACTGAATAAGTTAATGGCCTTTTTGAACCTCAAAATCACACAACCTAGCTGATAAGTGCAAAACCGACTCCAACCAAAGCTTTCTGACACCAACATCCATATGTGTGTGTGTGTGTTTGTATAATTTTAAGGGAGTAAGGAGCTCTGGTGGTGCTGTGGTTAAGGTATTGAGCTACTACGCAGAATTTAGGTGGTTCAAACCCACTTGCTGCTCTATGGGAGGAAGACAAGGCAATCTACTTCGATAAGGAGTTACAGCCTTGGAAACGTGATAGAGTCAGTATGAGTCAGAATCAACTCAGTGGCAGTGAGCTAAGTTAGAACAGGAGAAAGAATTTTGTTATCAGCCATGATAGGCTGAGTTATGCTATGATAACACCCCAAACTCTCCATGACCAAACACACAGAAAAATTATTTCCAGCTCATACATCCCTTGTGGTCAAGGGCCTATTCAGGGCAGTTTTCCTCCATGTTAGCTGAGCATTTCAGGATTCTTCAATCTTATGGTACCTCCATTTCAATGCATACTTTTCATAATCGCACAGTAATGGAAAAGGGACCACAAAGAATGGCTCTCTCCAGGTATTGAGTGTATCTACCCATAAATAACATTTGTCACTTCTACTCTCATTTCACCAGCCAAATCAAATCACACGGTCTTGCCTAAGTTCCTGAGGCTGAAAGGACAATTACCCCATGTGCTTAAGCAGGACACCAGAAATACTAGTTAAATGACAAGAAAGTCTTCCTTGGGGTCTCTATCATGAAAGACCTTGAGCATCAACTGAAAAGAGAGAACTTTCTCCAATTGGCCAGACAACAACCATGGAAAGTCTTTGTAGAGTGACATTATCAAGAATTGGGGCTCTACGAAAGCCTAAAACAGGGGAATCCATGATCCCAGGAGGACTAATTTCAATTTATGAACAATTTGAAATGGTTAATGATGCTCATACCCAGGAGCACATATGCCTGTGTGACTTGGTATTGCATTTAATGTAAAGTGCACTTCTTTTTGTTAGCTGTTATCAAGTCAGCCCTTGATTTGTGAAGACCCCATGCACAACAGAACAAAATACTGCCCAGTCCTGCACCACTTCCATATCAGTTGCAGATTGTACTGTTGTAATCCATAGGGTTTTCAGTGGCTGATTTTTTGGGAAGTTGATCACCAGGTCTACCTTAGTCTGGGAGCCCCAGTGAAATCTGTTCAGCATTATAGTAACACAAAAGCCTCCACTAACAGTTAGGTGGTGGCTGTGCATGTGGTGCGTTGACTGAGAATCGAACTCAGATCTCCCACATGGAAGATGAGAATTCTATCACTGAACCACCAATGTCCCCAAAAGAGCATTTAAAACTTGTCTAATCTTGACGTAAATAAAGATTAGCACGTGTCGCTTAGCCCAACTCTGCAGGTGGGAACCTTCTACTCACATCCCTACCTCCAGTCAGTTATTACTGCCCCACACGCCAGCACTGCTAAAACATCTTCCAAACAGCTGGAAGCCCAATGTGCTGACTTTGCAAAAGCCCCTCTTAAATTCCTCCTTTCTTAGAAAGTGGTTCTGGCCGAGTGCTGAGCAGTTCACACCAGATGGGATGCATTTACACAGAGCCCAGGCCAAAGAACTCCCATCCCCTGTGCATAGTTACAACACATCACCCAGGTTGGACTGAAAACACTGAAGCTCTTCTTTTCACACCTGTCAGACGTAACAACTCTGTGTATGGATGCATTTGGTGAAAGAGATTTTTTTTTAATTTTTTAAACAAACAGTTAATTTTTTTTTCTCACCATATGTGCCATTCCCGTCACATGCTCATGATCTTGAATCAAGGCCAAAAAGATGATCACTAGTCATGTGTGTCTCTTTGAAAGTTGGAGCTTGTATCTGTCCGTTCTCAATTTATGAGAGAAAATACATTCTGACTGCAACTACATGCCAGATAAGGTTGTTTCTTTTTCCAAGGCCTTTCTCTTTGTATTTTTAATACTAGTCTTCAAATCCAGGGCCCTTCTATTAGGAAGATATTATGCTGTAAATTGAGTTTTTCAGCAAGCAGTCTCTGGAATGGAAATGAGCATTCAGGAAATGTACTAAGGCTTGCTCTTAAGATCTACAACTATGGAAGAGCACGCAGGACTAGACAGAGGGAAAAATGTGGCGGCAGTAAAGACCTCAACCAGGGTTTCAGCTGATCCTCACAGAGAGTTCAAGAGCTATCCACATTGTAGCAAGGGCAGCAGGCTTTGTCCATTGACCAGTCATTGGTTGTTGCGTTCCTAAGACGGGAAGCATCACCTTGCATGAGGCAAACTTCTCCAAATGAGGGCAGTTTCTGAGAGGACCAGAAGAATTTCCAGTCATTGGAGAAGCAAGTCATTCTTTCCTGAAAAAGAATAGAGATGGCACATTACAACATCCACTATACAGTTTATATCCACAGCTAATATTCAAGTTCAAGTTCTAGGGCTATACAAATGGCTAATGTGCTTGGCTCCTAACCAAAAACTTGAATATTCAAGTCCATCCAGAGGTGCCATGGTGGAAAAGCCTGATAATCTATCTCCAAAAAGTCAGTCATTGTAAACCCTATGGAGCACAGTTCCACTCATGCAGTCAGCATGAGTCTGAATTGACATTGTGGCAAGTGGTGATTGGTGGAGTTCAAGTTAAATCAAACCAAACCAAACTCACTGCCATCAAGTCCAACCCAACTCATAGTGACCCCACCTTGTTTCTGAGGCAGTATCACTACAGAAGTAGATTGCCCAACCTTCCTTCCAAGGAGTGGCTGGTAGGTTTGAGCTGCCAGCCTTCTGGTTAGCAGTCAAATGCCTTAGGCACTAGGCTACCAGAGTTCAAGTTAGGCAGTGTGATTTTATGGGGTGAAGCACTGAACTAAATGAGTATGAGACCAAGATCAGCCTCTAAGAGTTACCTTTAGTTACCTCTAAGAGTTGACCTTTAGTCAAACAGAACTGAACAACCCAGGCAATTACAGGAGCTGTGAGCCCCTATAAAGACCAGGCCTCCAACTAAGCCCTTGGCATTTCTGATTGTTCTCTTAACTCTGTAACATAACAAAAACCTGTTGCCATCAAGTCTATTAAGACTAATGACAATACTATAATGACAGAGTTGAAGTACCCTATAGGGTTTCCAACTCTGTCATTATAGTATTGTCATTAGTCTTAATAGACTTGATGACAGAGTTGAAGTACCCTATAGGGTTTCCAAAGGAGCTCTGGTAGCATAGTGGCTAAGACACTTGCCTGCTAACCAGACAGCTGGCGGTTCAAACCCACCAGCCACTCCTCGGAAGGAAGGTTGGGCAATCCTACTTCCGTAGTGATACTGCCTCGGAAACCCAAGGAGGGGTCGCTATGAGTCAGGGCTGACTCGACGGCACATAACAACAACAACAACAACATAGGGTTTCCAAAGCTGTAAATTTTCATGGAAGCAGACTGCCACATTTTTCTCCCATGGAGTGACTAGTGAGTTCAAACCTCTGACTTTTCAGTTAGCAGCCAAGGGCTTAACCACTAAGCAACCAGGGCTTCTATAACACAATAGTCCATGTCCAATTCTTTGAAATCCAATCTTTACCAGCCTATAAGTGAAAACAGCCTATAAGTTTTTCAAGTTCTGTTTATAAGTAAACAGCCTATAAGTGAACAGGCTCATCCCACTCCAACACATGATTCCTTTCCTAAGAGACTATTAACTAACAAAGAGTCCACTGCTATAGACTATCCTGTGTCCTTAAATGAGATCAATTCACCTGCAGCTACCAATATGAAGTATGACAGCTACTCAAGCCCCGTTTACTTTGCTCAGGCCCTTACTCTCATTTCCTGATCCAAACATTTGCCTGCCTGGGACATTTCTTTAATCCTGTGGGTCTCTGGGAAGAGTCGATGGAGTGTGACTTCTCCAGGTGAGATCTTTGTCCTCAGTGGGTCTAGGCCACTATCATCCTGTGACCCTTCATCTCAGGGATGTTTCGGGTTACTTCTGCTTCCAAACCCAGATATGCCTGGAAGTCTTGCTTCCTTCATGACCTACATCCTGCTCATCAATCTAGACTGCCCTACATTAAGTTCACTGAAACAAGGAGGCTGGACATTTCTGTCTTCCAGCAGGGTCACAGGGCCATCAAGTAAAAGACATAATGGCAGCACGTACAGGCAGGTCACCTGACTCCTGGTCTCTTACTCCTTCCTGCACATCATATCACCTCTCATGACTGCAGCATCTTCACCAGTGTTTTGCAAGATGACAAAGAATAGACTGAGCAGTCAACAAAAGTGTTGACTAATAAATGAAGCCAGTAAACCAAGAAAAAGGGACATTCATTGAGCATCTCAAAGTATACAAAGATTACTTCATGTGATCCTACCAATAACCCTGTAAAATAGGCCTCATTTCTTCATCTTGTAGATGAATCAACAGAGACTCAAAGGGGTAAAAAGATATATTCCGCATTAAGTGGCTGATATGAGGCAGAGCTGGGACCTCTTTTCACTACCCAGTGACTTATTTTTACAAAATCACTTGGCTTAAAGAACTTTTAGGAGCTTTTTAAAGAGGTAGCTGGAACTCTGTCTCTGCCACACAGACTCTCTGTGTGTACGCCTTTTTTTTTTTTTTTTTTTTTTCTGTCTCTCTTTTTTATTTTCTTGAAGGGAAAACTGATCATCTTGTGAAAAATATTTTCCTTAGAGATCACTTAAGATACAATGGATTGCCAAATATTGCAAATGAGAGAGAAGTAAGATGTGGGACTGACGGTGAAAAGAAAACATTCAACAAATCCTGAAAGGCCTGGGAAAGGCTTCAGGCACGCCTCCCTTGCACTGCCCTAGACTTTCACACAGCATTGTGGGTTGGCAAACCCTTGGGAGGCTGGGGCAGGGTGGCCTAGGCCACTCTTGCCAATCTTGGGAACCCTCTCAAATCCTACCCACTGAAAGCAAACCAACTGCTTCCACCCCCAAGTCTTGGTGTGCTTGAATTTCTTTCCTTCTTGCCAAAACCTGATTTCCTGTTTCGAAGAAGAAAGCCTTAAAATGCCCCTTTAAAAAATGACTCCTTGAGACAGCTTAAACATCAAAGACCTCTTAGAAAGTAGGGTTTTGTTTCATTAACTATATATGAATCAGAAAAATTCTCATTGAATTTCCCTCTTTTAGTGCTAAGGATTTTTACTGGAACTGAGCAAAAGATTTATGGACAAAACGATAGATTTTAGGGACTTTAAGGAGCCTTCATCAGGTCCAATCTGCTAATTGTGCAGAAGAGGAACCTGAGGCCCAGAGAAGGAAAGTGACTTTTCTAAGGCCTCACAGCAAGAAAACATCACATCAAAGCCCACACTTTTAATTCCCGGTCTGGAGCTATTACCTTACATCTGCCAATTTCTTCTGCAATTGGAAGTTAATAGATTTTTTTCAAAGTCAAAAGTAATTTAAAGTTAGAAACATTTAGAAGGATGCTAAAAAGGCTGATATTTTTTCTTGAAAGTATCAGACTAGCATTTACTGAGCATTTATCATATGCTCATGATCAGAAAAAAGAAAAATTATGGGAGTTGGCAAGGATGTGCAGAAGCTGGTTCTCTCATTTATTGTTAGTGAAAATGCAAAATGGTGCAGCCACTGTGGGAAACATAAGAACTACCATAAGACTAAGCAATCCCAGTCCCAAGTATAAACCTGAAAAATTGAAAGCAGGAACACAAACAGAAACTTGTACACCAATGTTCACTGCAACATTTTTCACTATAGTCAAAAGGTGGAAACAATCTAAATGTTCCACAACAGATGAATGGATAAACAAAATGCAGTGCATACATACAACAGGGTACTACTTAACCATAAAGAGAAATTTTTGAAGTCTTGATGCATGCTATCAAAAAAAAAATCTCCTGCCGTAGAGTCAATTCTGACTCAAGTGACCCTATATGCATGCTACAGCATGGATGAATCTTGATGATTGAAATAAGCCAATCACAAAAGGACAAATATTGTATGATCCAGCTTATATGAACTAGGCAAATGTATAGAGACCAGTGCTTATTAATGGTTAATAGGAGTGGGAACATAGTGCTTAAGGCACCTGACTGCTAACCAGAAGGCTGGTGGTTCAAACCCACCAGCCACTCCTCAGAAGGAAGGTTGGGCAATCTACTTCTGTAGTGATACTACCTTGGAAACCCAAGGAGGGGTTGCTATGAGTCAGGGCTGTCTCGACGGCACATAACAGCAAACAACAACAGGAAAAGGGGAGAGGGGATAGAGTCTTAGCTTAGATGGCACTGAGTTTCTGTTACTGGTGGTGGAATAATTTGAAAATGGATACTGGTGATGGTTGCACAACATGAATATAAGCAAAGTTGAATTGGTAAATGCTAGGTTATATATATATGTGTGTATATTTACCATAATAAAACAATTAAAACATGTTTTTTTAATTTATAAAAAGAAAAAAAATAGGAAATGGAGGAATAGAGAGGACAATTTTTCAAGTTCTGGTTTTTTATCTATTTTTTGAGTGGTCAAAATGTGCCACGTCTTTTCTAATGTTATTGTTGTTATGTGCCCAACTCATAGTGACCCCTCCTTGGGTTTCCGAGGCAGTACCACTATGGAAGTAGATTGCCCCATCTTCCTTCTGAGGGGTAGCTGGTGGGTTTGAACTGCCCACCTTCTGGTCAGCAGCCAAGTGCCTTAGGCACTATGCTACCAGAGCTCCATACCTGATGTCAATTAAGCTTCAAAGCAATCCTAAGAGATAGGTATTAGCATCTCCATTGCACAAATGAGAAAAGCAGATCTTAAAGAAATTCATTAACTTGCCCAAGTCACCACTGATAAGCAGTAGAGCTAGGATAGGAGCCTAAGTCTAGACTACAAAACCTATTGTCTTTCCATTTCCCACCTCACCCGGCTGTTGTGAGAGTTAAATAAAATCATAGACGTGAAAGCCAATTGTAAACTAAATAATTTAACAGATTTGAAGGATCATCATTTTTAAGTCTAAGTTGTTCTATTTTCCTAACTTCTACTCTGGCTTTTAACAACAAGATTTTAGAGGCGGGCAATGACAAGGAGCCCAGGTCTCTCTGCTGAAAAACATTTTCCAAATAAAAGATTTGATTGAGCACACACTTGTTTTCTTTGGGTGGGTCCCAACCACCCAAATGTTTAATTGGATTGGAAAGTCTACATGGGTTTGATGCTGATGGCCATTGTTCCAGACAAATAGGAGACATAGAGTTCTGCTTTTTGACCCTGCAAAGGAGAAGGACAAAAACACACAAACAGCAGTTATGCCAGGTTTCTTCTTAGATCGAATGCTACTTTGTTCATTCGTTTGCTTATTTATTTATTCAACACTGTCTTATGAGCATCTTCTGTGAATTGTTATTTTTGTTAGTCAGCTCCAACTCATAGTGAACTTATGTATAACAGAATAAAATGTTGCCTGATCCTGCACCATGTTCATGATTATTGATTTGTTTGAATCCATTGCTATGGTTATTGTGTCAATCCATCTCAGTGAAGAATACAGAGAGGAAGGAGACACAATCTGTCCCTTAAGGAAATAACAATTTTAGAACTTCTACCAACAACCCCCAGGAGCATGATCTTTCTGGTCAGAATTTATTTTTCATTCCTCTTTGCTCCATAACAAGCTAAAACATTGACTCTGATCTGCAGAATGTAGGCATACCTTGGAGATATTGTGGATTCAGTTCCCAACCACCACAATAAAGTGAATTTCACAATAAAGCAAGTCACGTGAATTTTTTTGGTTTCCCAGTGTATATAAAAGTTATGTTTACACTATATTGTAGTCTATTAAGCTTGCAATAGTTTTATGAAAACGTTTGGAATATTGTGAGAATTACCAAAATGTGACACAGAGACATGGAGTGAATATATGCTGTTAGAAAAATGGCACCAATAGACTTGTTCAACACAGGATTGGCACAAACCTTCAGTTTGTAAAAAATACAATGTCTGCAAAGCACAATAAAGTGAAGTACAATAAAACAAGGTATGCCAGTATTAAAACTATTTTTGTATTTATTGAATTGAAGAAATAATGAGTAGAACAATCTTGAGTCAATCCTCAAGGAATTTGGAGTCTTTTCCTCTTTCATTCTTTTCTAGGTGCTGGGAACACCAGGAGATAAAGCTGTGGGACTTCTTCATGGAGCACATATTATAGTAGGGGAGTCAAGCTGACAAATTCTACCTGGTAATTTTCTAAATAGTGTGGTAAGAGAATGCAATGCCCAGGAACACAAAGGAATCCCCTTACCCAATGAGGGTCAGGGAAGCCCTCCTGGAGAAGAAACCTACTAAGCTGCCACAAAGTGAAGCAACTGTTATCCTGGAGAAGAAGATAGGACAGACCATTCCAGTAATATGCACAGACTGTTGTGAATTCCCCAAGCCAACCATGCCAAGTAAGGGCAAGGAAGGAGAGGGAAGGGAGAAGACTAAAGACACATGTAAGGACCGGGTCATGGAGAGCCTGCAGGCCTAGCCAAGGTACTTGGGTTATAGCCTAAAGGTAATAAGGATACTGAAGTGTTTCCAGCAAGACTCTGCTCAGATTTTCTGTTGTATTCTCCTCAAACTCAACATTTCACATCCACCTGCATTATTTTGGTTATAGTAGCACTAGATAACTAAGACAGACAGCTGCTAACTGGAAGGTTTGAACCCACCAGGCATTGGTGGGAGTCTACTTCTGCAAAGATTACAGTCTTGGAAAACCTATGAGCAGTTCTATCCTGTCCTCTTGGATTGCTATTAGTCGGAGTCAACTAGACTGCAATGGATTTGGTTTTATTTCAGTTTTCTAATTCAATATGCCCTTCTCTTAATTTAACTAATTACATCTGCAAAGACCTTATTTCCAAATTAAGTCACATTCTAAGATTCCAAGTGGTTATGAATTCTGAGGGACACTATTCAACTCACAACTCATTTTTAGGATGAATTGATAGAATATCAGGTGGAAAAAGGAAAGTTAATCTGCACTCTGAGATTTCAAATCTGGGTGTCTGGGAGAGTAGTGGTAGAAATGGGGGAATGAGGAGAACAATTTTAGAAGGAAAAAATAAAGATAGGCTTTAGACATGTTGAATTTGAGTTGCTAGAAGGGGTCACACAAAGAGATGCCAAAAGTCAACTTGAAATTTGAGATGATACTGGCTGGGAAACAAAGAATTGGATAAGGTGGGGAGAAAGAATTGAAGTTGTGGGAGTGGATGCGGTTTCTCAGAGAGATTGTTGCAGACACAGATATTGGAAGGGTAATAAGGAATCAAGTCTGGCTGGAGCACAGTTTTCTTAGCATACAAGAGGGAGACTGGAAAGCAGGTTGGGCCAGATGGGAGAGTTGCAGATGCTCTGCCCCTGAGGAGGAGTTTAGATCTTACTCCACAGATAATGAGGGATTTTGAGCAGTTTCTGAATGGGGAGCAAGAATGATAAAGAATCTACCTATTGTGCCAGAGGATCTCCAAGTGATGTGCTTCCCTGGGAAAGAATCAGCAGCCACTTACAGCCATCTGATCTGAGATCTCTGGTGGCATAGTGCCTAGGGCATTTGACTGCCAACCAAAAGGCTGGCAGTTCAAACCCACCAGCCACTCCTCGGAAGGTTGGGCAATCTACTTCCCTAGTGACATCGCCTTGGAAACCCAGGGAGGGGTCGTTATGAGTTGGATCTGACTTGACAGCAGTTGAGTTTGATTTTTGGTTTATGTAAAATACAAAGAACAACTTCAAGATTCAGCCTCTAGGTGGCGGGTTGTGGAACTATAGAATTTTTTTTTTTTTTTTTTAAATCTGAAATATAGATTGAATTAAATGATTTTAAAGAGAATGTGTGTTTATGGACTCAGTAGAACAAAGCACTTTAAGGTTAAATGTTTGGGAAAGATTCCTGTGAAGACAATGAAACCAAAGATTTGACCACTAAGGCCATGGAATGGAAACATCTTGAAGGAAAGAAAGACCTCTCTCATTCACCCATTCTTTCAGTCGGTAAACAAATTTGTACTGAGGACCTACTTTGTGTCTGCTGTGTGCGAGGTGCTCTTTGTTTACACTGAATGGAGGATAGAGACAATACAAATACGGCAGGAGTTGTTGGGTGCTGTGGCAAAAAATAAAGTTGGATGAGGGGATGAAAATGAAAGATTCCACTGTTTTACCAGGATGGTCTGAGATGTTCACTTTGAGGTGCCACTAAACCCCTGAAAAAGTCAAATGAGGGAAGGAAATAAGCAGCTCTCTAGGAGCAGATGGAATGTTCCAGCCAGAAGTAACAGAAAAAGCAAAGGTTTTGAGGTAGCAGAAGGTGTGGCATATTTGAGGAACAGCAAAGGGTTCAGTGCAACAGACTGGGGTAGGCAAGCAAAATGCTTAAGGAACACTATGTAAGGAGGCCCTCATTCTCAGAGTCCTGCAGTTATTAAACAAAGAGTGAGTGTCTACTTACACTTTGCACTCTAGATGCATTTCTTGCCTCACCCTGCTCCAATCCCAGGTGGTGGAAGCTGAGTGTGAGAGAAAGAGAGTTGCAGCAGGGAATAGAGCATCCACTCGTCCCAGAAGATATGAGTGTTAGGAAGCCCAAGGTCACATATGACTTCCCTCCCTCCCCCCTGAGAAATTTAATATAAAAGTGTCAAGAAATTCTACATGCCTGGAGAATTCGTCTAAAAGGTGATTGGAGAAGTTGACATGCTACAGAATCTTCACCAAGAAGTGAGGGAACAAGAGTCTAGCCTTGCCTCCTAGTATGGCTGGCTGTGCAACCTCAGGCACGCCCTTCCCCACTCTGGACCAAAATTTCCTTAGCAATACATTAAAGGAATAGATTTGATTAACTCAAGTCCTCCCACTACCATACAAGTCTAAAATGCTCTGAACTCAAAGGAAAACACTATTTTCCTAAAAAAGAAAGAGTATTGCATAGAAGATGTCAAAGGCTAAATAAAGACAAGCATTTTGTGCTTTATCCATAAATGTTTCAAAGACACCAGGAGCTTGTGTCAGAGTTCCAAATTTGGCCCAAACTTGCAAGATTTGGGAATAAATCTCTCTCCATGGGAAAGAAGAGCCTCTCTGGGTTTGTAATGATCTGCAGTCACTAAAACCAAAGAACAAACCCACTGCCATTGAGTTGAATCTAGCTCATAGCAACACTTTAGGACATATTAGAACTGTCCCATAGGGTTTTCAAGGCCGTAAATCTTTACAGAAGCAGACTGCCTCATCTTTCTCCCACAAAGTAGCTGGTGGGTTTGAACCACCAATCTTTTGGTGAGCAACCAAATACTTTAACCACTACACCACCAGAGGTCCTTTGCTGTCTCTCCAAAAACAAAAACAAAACTCACTGCTGTCAAGTCAATTCAACTCATAGCGACCCCTCCTTGGGTTTCTGAGGTGGTATCACTAAAAGATTGACCAAACTTCCTTCCGAGGAATGGCTGGTAGGTTTGAACCACCAGCCTTTCTGGTTAGCGGTCAAATGCCTTAGGCCCTACACAACCACAGCTGTTGCTGTTGTTGTTGTTGTTGTTATGTGCCATCGAGTCGGACAGACTCATAGCGATCCCTCCTTGGGTTTCTGAGGCCGTATCACCACAGCAATAGATTGCCCAACCTTCCTTCCAAGGGGTGGCTCTTTACTAGCAGACCCAAAATCTACCATGCCAAATAAGGCTGACCCCTGCACTGAGAGTTTCCATATACTAGTACCTCCCCTGACCAGAAGCAATGTAGATGCCTATGGGAGGGATCACTTGAGGAATCAGCTAGTAAGTAGGAATGTTCTGTTTTGAACAAAGACATTTACGTGAAGCCAAGTTTTCTCTTCATGATCCTGATTTAACACAGACATAATTAGACCATCACCTTTCTCTTAGGCTTTTCACAGGCTGATTTTGTTCCTTCTAGATTTCTAACATTTATCCGGGGTTTGCAGCTTTTGAAGAATTTCACATTATATCACCACTTTGATTTCTGCACCCAGGATATGAAGCAAGAATTGTTATCATCTCTGTTTTACAAATGAGAAGCTGAAGCTTCTAGAAAGTAGGCATCAGACCTGAAAAGCTGGAAGTGTGGTCCCTTGAAAGCTCAGTGATAGTGGAGATTTACCAATAAGAAATGCCCCTGCCTGTTCCATCAGTTAGTCAAATCTCTTTCACATTTTACATATATCCACTATCCACCTGGAAGCTCTGATGGCACAGTGCCTAAGGCATTTGACTGCTAACCAGAAGGCTGGCAGTTCAAACCCACCAGGTACTCCTCAGAAGGAAGGTTAGGCAATCTACTTCTGTAGTGACACTGCCTTGGAAACCCAAGGAGGGGTCGCTATAAGTTGGATCGAACTCAACAGCAGTGACTTTGGTTTTTGGTACTGTCCACACTCCTCGGAAGGAAGATGGGGCAATCTACTTCCATAGTGATACTGCCTCGGAAACCCAAGAAGGGGTTGCTATGAGTCGGGTCCGACTCAACGGCACTTAACAACAACAACAACAACCTATTTATTATAGCTCAGTTTTCCAGATGGCAGGGACACACAGACACAGATGCCATACCATCCCTTCCACCCTCCTCAACATCTTCTGCCTCTCCATTAGACCTTCAGTTTCACATCAACTTGTTCCTCCTTCCACTCTCTCTCAAAAAAAGATCCTACACATATCAACTCTAACAAATGAGCCTGAGAACGATCACCGTGCCACTGATTCTGCCACTAGCCAGACTTCAGGGCAGGTTTGAGCTCAGCTTGAGCATCCCTGCTATATCCTGCCCTAAGAAAAATCTTTTCAGAACCTTCGAGAGGCCTCCACCCTCTCTAAGGGTGGAGGGATGGGGACAGTTGGATCAGTGACACTAACTACTCTAATTTTCCACCCTTGACTCACAGTGTCCTCCCCAGAAAGGCCATTTGACTCCAGTTTACTCACAGTTCAGAATGCCAGAATTTGGTAGATGTGTTTGTATATGGAAGATGAGCCAAAGAATGAACATTCTCATCCAAACTAGAGGAAATGCTCCCAAGAGAAAACCTTTTTCTGAAATAACCTGTTAGCAAAAGTTGGGAGAGACAAGAGCTGAGAGAGGAGAAAAAGTGTTCTCTCGATTCATATGAAAACAATTCTATATATGCAGAGCAAAGCCACAATGGGACACACCACCAAGAGGGAAGACCCATTAAGGGGAAAGCAGGCTGGAGAAGTTACCTTGATAAGTCACTTTGTTTTTCAGTTTGGGTTTTAGCAACCTATGATCTGTTTTATAGAGTAATGAAAAAGCACAAGTACTAAAATACAAATTTTCTTGGATCCTGATTCAGGGAGATCTAATTAGGTGACTAGTGGAGGAATTAGCCTCAAGAAAAGCTGGCAAGTTCAATGTGGATTCCATTTGGACCTGGAAAAGTCTTCTCCTTGGTTTGAATAACATAAAGAGTTTCATTTGCTACTCATAGCTCTGAATCTTCCAAGCAATCTTTCAAGAAATATCTCATTATTCTCAGATGGAGAAACCAAGGGTAAAGAAGTAGAACGATTGACCCAATGCCACATGCTAAAAAGTGGCATAGCTGGAAGTCTATGCCAGGTCTGTCTCCTCCATTTAAATGCTGGGTTTTCTTTTAATCCCTGAAATAATCTTACAAAGGAGGAACCCTCACTTTACAGGTGATGACACCTAAGTTCAAAGATATTTGGTTACTAGTTAATTTTCTGATGATTAGTGAGTGGCATATAAGACATCTAGCCACTACATCATGTGTCTCAAAAAAATCCTAGGAAGTAAATCGAGCAGGAATTTATCATCTCCAAACCCCTAAGAGATTAGTTGACTGTTTTAGTCTGTGTTCTCTAGAGAAACAACATCAGAAAAGCTTATGAAGAGAGAGGTAGAGAGAAATTTATGTCAAGGAAATGTCTCATTGAGTTGTAGGTGCTGGCAAGTACCAAGTCTGTGGGTCAAATGTCAAGCTGGAGGCTTCTCCTAACTCACACAGCTGCAGGGGCTGACAAACTCAAGATCAACAGGCAATGCAGAAGGCTGCTGGTTTTGGAGACTGACAATTCCAAGACCAGCAGGCAAAATGACAGACCTTTTGTTCACAGACTACAAAGGCAACAATGCCAAGGTCAGCAGGCAGTACAGTAGCCCACTGGTTGAATTCCAGATGATGAAGACCCAGATTCAGGAACTCAAGCAAAAAGCCAGAGACCTTCCCTGAACTTTTTCACATATATTGGAAGTAGGCCATGTCCCAAAGGAAACTCCTTTTCAACTGATTGGCTGCTCATATGGAGGTGATTACATTACATCAGATTTCATCATGGGGGATAAATACATCATAACTGCTAAACCACTTAAAATTGTGGCCCAGCCAAGTTGACATATGACTTAACTATCACAGGTGACTTTCCCAAGTTCCAACAGAAAATAAGTTGAAAGGATATAAACCCAGGTTTCTTAGCATCAGAACCAGGGCTCTCTCCACTACATCACACTGATCTAGTAATCTCTTTGTGGCCTGATCTATCTCTCCAAGCTGCAAAACAGCATCTAGTGTATAGTAGGTGCTATGTGATGGATGAATGATTCCTTCTAGAGATGAAGTTTTATCCAGAAAGCAAACCATAGTCTTAACTAAGCAAGATAGTCAATGATCCATTTGCTCAAGGCTTAAGTCTGAGTTTGGATAAAAGCAGTTGATTTAGCTGTGAAATGTGTTCTGAGCTCCTCCCCAGTTAAGAACAGGGACAAATGGAGATAGAACCCATTGTTCCTCTCTGGGATTAAAATTATAACTATGAATAAGGCTTTTATATTTCTCCTCTTCAGGACAATCAGGGAATAAAATATGGTATTTGACTACATTGTGACATCAGATAAAATAGGCATATGAGTGTCCAAACATGACTTTTTCTCCCATTATCTGTCATTTTGTTAAGGTATGTTATTCACCAATTGAAAATTATAGAACAAGAAACTGTTATGCTTACCTCCAGGGAAAATTCACTCATACGTCTCATACATTCTCTCATGTACTAGACAAAGCACTTAATACCTATAAGAGTAGATGGGGAAGAGGAGAATGGAAAGATGCTGCAATGTGCCCAGATCTCCTCCATTTAATTGCTAGGTTTTCTTTTAATCCCTGCAATAATCTTACAAAGGAGGAACCCTCACTTTACAGGTGATGACACCAAAGTTCAAAGATATTTGGTTACTAGTTAATTTTCTGATGATTAGTGAGTGGCATAGCCAGAAATTCCTGAACGCAGAGCCTGTATTCTTTCCCATACACCATAATTAAAGCCTACTAAGATGAGTTTTTATTACAGAGAAAGTGCTCTACAAAGAGGCTTCACTTACTAAAATTCACAAAATGGTGGGGATTAAATGAGATGGATAATGTAGGGATAATTATTCCCATTTCACAGATAACAAAATAAAGGCTTGGAGTTTAAAGTGGTAATGTTGTTGTTGTTATGTGCCATCAAGTCAGACCTGACTCATAGCGACCCCTCCCTCGGTTTCCAAGGCAGTATCACTATAGAAGTAGATTGCCCAACCTTCCATATGTAATATATATATATATCCAAACCCCAAAATCCAATGCCATTGAGTCAATTCCAACTCATAGTGACCCGCATTGGATTTCCAAGGCTGTGAATCTTTACAGAAGTAGATTGCCCCATCTTCCTTCCTCAGAGTAGCTGGTGGGTTTGAACTGCCAAACTTCTGGTTAGCAGTCAAATGTCTTAGGCACTGCCACACCAGAGCTCCGCATATAATATATACTACTATAATTCCTGTTTTATAAAAAAAGAAATTGAAATCAGAAACAGCCAAGTCACATATATACATTACATATGTTAAAATTGCATGCCTTCTATGTGTAGGTTTTGTGTTGACACTTCTATCTTTATAAACTTCAGTTTCTTATAAAATGAGGATAAACGGCTTGACCAAAAATGATGAACTAGAAGATGTTGCATCTGGAATTCAAATCTAAGCCTTTCTTATTTTAAAACCTGTTAAAGTTTTCTATGTTTCAAGGATCTCAAAGTCTTTAACAAATTATCTGCTTCAGCCTTAATTTCATAAAGTATGTGGCTCTTACCAACAAATCCAAACCAGTTGTCATTGAGTCAATTCTGACTCATGGCAGCCCCATGTGTACAAAGTAGAACTGTGCTTAACTTCCTCCAAGAGAACGGACAAGGAGCTTCTTCAGTCACTGCTCTATGCTGAGTCCTTTACGAGTGTGCTTAAAATAAAAATGTTTTTTTGTCTTTGTGAGGCACATGAAAAGTCATATTGGACCAAGCCATGTAAAACATATCCAGAAACATATGGCCAATCTCTGCAGAAAAATTCCTTTCCAGCCAAGGTTGTTAAGCATCAACCATGTAGAGTAAGCCAGCTCTCAAGGGCCAGGGAAGTTTCTACTGAGGGCAAAGAGGCATGGGCATATAAGAGGGTCAGTGTTAGTTAGCTGGGTCTTGAAAAATGAGCTGCATTTCAGAACTTTAAGGGAAACCCAGGCAGAAACTGACAGGAGCACAGATTTGACTAGGGAAACTGAGAGTGGAGCCTATAGATTAGGAAAAATTGTGTCTTTCCTAATCAGGAGAAGAACTCAACCCATTAAGCAATGGAGCAATGCTAAAATTTTTAGTTGTAGAGAAACAGAATTTTTTTAGGAAAATTAATCTGTCATTCATTCATCACATATCTATTGAACACATGGCCAGGCATTGTGTCTTTTCATTTCTGCACTCCCAGTGACTGGCATGATGCAGCCTAGTGCAAACACAGACATCTAATGATATCCAGAGTATGAGAAGTGTTTTGATGGAGAAGTGTGCAAGCTGCATTGAATCTAAGTAAGTGTCTTAGGATGGCTCCCTCTAAAACAGACCCCGAGACAGGGCTTTAAGTGTCATTTGCTTATTTAGGAGATGATCTCAGGAAGCATTGATGGGGCCTAGGGAAGTGAGACAGGAAAAGGAAATGAACTAATGCCATTGGTGGCAACTGGGGCTTAATCACATTAGATGTTTCTGGGAGACTTTGTGGAAGACATTTCAGAGTTGTCTCAACTAAGGAGTATTTACCTAACAACCTAGTGTATTTACCTAACAACCTACATTCTCCATTAGTTGAGGGCTGCTTCCAGAAGACAGTAACTCCCAGACTGCCTTGTTTTATTGGCAGAGAAAGCCCTGAGGCAGATAGTGCAGAATGCTGGCCATTTGTTTCAGAATGTTGAGTCTTAAGCAAGGAAAGAGAGAGGGCCCCTCTGTAGTTCCCTGAGAGGTAGGGAAGATACCACTGAGGAGGTGGTACTTGAACTGAGGCTGGGAAGACCACCAGTGACTGTATAGGGAGAGTACCCAAAGGACTGTACAGTCTCTATAATATAGTAAAATGTTGTTGTTGTTTTAGTTGCCATCAAATTGATTCCAACCCATGGGCTGCATGTGTGAGGAGTAGAATGGCTCCATAGGGTTGTCAAGGCTGTGACTTTTTGGAAGCAGATCATTGAGCCTGACTTCCAAAGTGTCTCTGAATGGGTTCAAACCACCAGGCTTTTGGTTAGTGGTCAAGAGCTTCATCAATTGCATCATCCTCAATAGTACCACATGGTGTGTAAAATGAAGGAGAGGAGAGGGAAGAATGAGTGATGTCATTGAAAAAGTAGTCCAGAGCCAGATCAAAAGGATCTTGGGTTCCCTGGGAGCAACTGGGTGTTATAGAGAAAAATTAACTAGGATTTATTGTAATCAGAATGGAATGCTGCTATGAAAGATGGATAGGGAGACCACATTTAGAGGTAAGAAGAAAATTAAAGATTGGAGGAGAGGTGGTTCTGTTACAAAATCCAAGTAAGAAATTATAAGGTTGAAGTACAACAGAAGCTATAGGTTTAGAAATGAAGGAATTCAAGAGAGAGATTTAGAGAAAAGATGCTAGATGATGGGCTACCTGAGTGTAGAAGGATAAGAAGAATTTTCTATTAGAGAAGTTAGAGAAGGAAAACAACTTTCTAGTAGAGAGGCATTTGGCAAGTGTAAACAAATAAGAAAGAAAAGGGGCAGAGGGATAGAACCCAGAGGCATAAATACAGCCACATTTAAGGAATGGAGAAAAAAGAGCCAGCCATAGGGACAGAGAACTTTCAGAATTTCCAAGAGATGTTCTCATATGGAAACTGAAGGAAGAACTCAGTTCAAGTCAGAACTGCTGGTCAGCAAATCCCTGGTGGAGGCCAGGGAACAGGAGCCTGTGTTAAGACTGTAGGCTTTGGTCTTTAGTAGGCAGGGCACAATGACTTCTATACTCTTTTGGTATAGAGTAAGTTGGTTGGGACCCTGATGACTGTGAATGAAGACTGGTGAAGATATGGAGGCAACCAGACTTTCAAGAAGTTTAGAGGTGAATAACTAAAAAAACCAAACTCACTGTCATTGAATTGATCCCAACTCATAGCAACCCCTCCTTGGCTTTCTGAGGCAGAAGCTCTATGGAAGTAGGTTCCCCAATCTTCCCTCCATGGATTGCTGGTGGGTTTGAATTGCCAGCCTTCTGGTTAGTAGTCAACTGCCTTGGGAACTTGCCAATAGACAAAGAAATGTATGTGGTAAAAAAAAATTCAGAGTTCCAATAAGATGGTGGAATAGGCAGAAAGACTGTACAGATCCTCTTCAACAAAGAAAAGGGGAACTAATTAACACATATACAGAAGATAATCCTGGACCCCTGAGCTTTGAAGGGAAAGATATAGAAGTGGACTAAACTCCAACTAGCAGAATTTGCATGAAAACACCAAAAAAGGAGAAGTACAGAACTCTGGTCTGGCAGAGATCCTGATGGCACAGACAGCTTGGATATTGCTGAATGGTGGTAGGACCTAAGAACCTAAAACTCGGCCCTGCTAGTCAGGGACTGCACAGAGGACTGCTCTGGTGGCTGGTGAATAAAAGGGGAAACAGGAAAGAGGAAGGAGGGCTGAGCTGTGGACTTTTGCCAGTCCAGAAGGCGCAGCCATTTTGAATGTTTAAAAGTGGTTTCACCATTTTGGATATATAAAGCAACAACATTCTCCCAGATTCCAGGGACTTAAGAACAGGCTCCACTTGTCAGGAACCACATGAACATTCCAGATGCCCACAACTGGAAAGGTGTGGCATTCCCCTTATTATTTTTATATCCCACACCCTCTTACTGAATGGAAGAACAGCTATCCCTCACTCCAACCCATCTTCTAGGCTGGCAGGATTCCATCCCAGTCTGTGTGTTCGGATAGAGCCTGGGTGTCCTGCCCTGCCCTATCCCTTTTTTTTTTTTTCTTTTTTCTGTTTATTAGTTTGTTTGTTTTTGTCTGTTTTAAAACTACTATTACTGTTATTACTTTTGCCCTTTTTTTATTATTCTTTATTCTTTCCTTCTCATGTGCTAGTTTTTCAGCTCTTTTTCTTTTCCCTGTTTCTGATTCCATTTTTTTTTTTTTTTTTCTCATGGTTAACCCCATTCCTTGTTTATCTTTTTGTGTTTTTTCAAATTTTTTTTCTTCATTATTATCCTTTGCTACATTTTTTCTCTTATTGCCCTCTCCCCAGATGTTTTCTTTTTTCTTTTTTTGGTTACTGTACCTGTGTGATTACATGGTGTGTTTTTTGGTCCATTTGCTTTTACTTTTTTGATCATTATTCAATTGTTATTTTTGTCTGAGTTGGAGATAGCAACAGTCCTCATACAACACAACAGCACCCACAACTCCTGAAACTTCATTTTCTGAGTGAGGCCACCACTTCCTTCTCCACCAATGGGCCAACAGTGAACAACCACCAAGAAGGGCTTGGCTCACCCTTAGCTGCTCTTAACAAATAGTTAACAGAGATCTAAATACAACAATGTCACAACGTCTCAGAGACAACAGACCATTACAGTTCACACAAAGAAGCAAGATAAAGTGGTAGAAACAAGGGAGCAGGATATAAACCCAGAACACATCCCTGAGAAATAAACAGCATTGGAACTCCCTGATAAGGAATTCAAAAGAAATATATTTGTTGTTGTTGTTGTTGTGTGCCGTCGAGTCGGCCCCGACTCATAGCGACCCCTCCTTGGGTTTCCGAGGCAGTATCACTACGGAAGTAGG
>NW_006922187.1:902683-905153 GCF_000298275.1 Orycteropus afer afer | reverse complement strand
GGGTTTGAACCACCAGCCTTCTGGTTAGCAGTCAAGTGCTTTAGCCACTATGCTACCAGAGCTCCTATTTAGGTATCTTCAAAGGATTGAGAGACAAATGAAGGAAAACACAGACAAAACCCTAGAAGAATTTCAGAGGAAAATACAAGGAAAAAAAAAAGGCACAATAAATGTAAAACTAGAAATGATTCTAAATCTACAGAAAGAAATCCAGAAGATTAATACTGAACTGTTGGAAATAGATAACACATTAAAAGGACAAAAGAGTAGAACTGGTGCAAGGAAAGACAGAATTAATGGGATTGGAGATAAATGCCTTAATACTTCTTTGGAAAGGAATCAATCAGAAAAAAAGATCAAAACAAAATGAAGAAAGCCCACAGTTCATGTGGCATACCACCAAAAGGAATAACCTACATGGCATTGGAATTCCAGAACAGGAAGAGAAAAATAAAACCACTGAGAAAATTGTCCAAGATTAGTTGGAAGAGAACTTCCCTGATATGATGAAAGATGAGAATATATCCATTCAGGAAGTTCAACAAACCCCAAACAGGATAGACCCCAAAAGAGAATCACCAAAACATATCTTCATCAAACTCATCAAAACCAAAGACAAAAAAAGAATACTGAAAGCAGCACAGGAAAAACAAAAGATTACTTACAAAGGACAACCAGTAAGAATAAGCTTTGATTTCTCAGCAGTAACCATGCAAGCAAGAGGGAAATGGAATGGTATATATAAAACCCTGAAAGAGAAAAATTTTCAACGAAAAATTATATACCTGACAAAACTGTCCCTCAAATATGATGGTGAAATTAGGAAATTTCCTGATAAGTAGAAACTAAGGGAATTTGTTAAAACCAGACCAACCTTACAAGAGATGCTAAAGGGAGTCCTTTGAACAGAGAACCAAAAATAGCAACAATCAACCATTAATACACAAGATGACATAACCCAGAAACCATAGCTATGGACACAGCCAAAGTAAAATAACTTTAAAAGATTGTAACCAGGAAATCAGAGACATCATTGAAAATGAGGACAAGTACAAACTAAAAAGAAGGAAAATACTGTGTAGTTACAGAACTTCTAAATAGTGAGGAAGTCAAGAGAGTTGCAAAATAGAATGGACTGTTCTAAACTTGGGGAGAAAATTATAAATCATAGGGTAACCTCAAAGAAAAATTGTAAACATCACAATAAAAAAGAGGACAAGCACAAATAGTCAGCAAATACTAAAACAACAACAACAAAGAAAATGATAACACAACTCATAAAGATAATGAGCTCAGCATGGAAAATAATATGGAACAAAGAAACCAGGGACACCATGAAAAAACACATAACAAAATGACAGCAACAAATTCATACTTGTCAATAACTACACAGAATATTAATGGATTAAATGCACCACTCAAGAGGAGAGCTGCAGATTGGGTAAGAAAACAAAACCCATCACTATGCTGTCTACAAGAGACACACCTTAGAGACAAAGACAAAAATAGAGTAAAAATCACAGGTTGGAAAAAGATATATCAAGCAATGGCAACTGTAAGAGAGCAGGAGTGGAAAAATTAATTGCTGATCAAAATTGACATTAAGACAAAAACTAGACAGAAGAAGCTGCGGTCTGGCAGAGATCTTGAGCAATCCTGACGGCACAGACAGCTTGGAAATTCTCAGGTGGTGGTAGGACCTAAGAATTAACCTAAAATCACCCTGCTAGTCAGGGACTGCACGGAGGACTGTGCACGGTGGCTGGGGAACAAATGGAGAAGGTCAAGAGAAAGGTGGGCTGAGCTGTGGACTTTTGCCAGTTCAGAGGGTGCCGTGATTTTGAAGGTTTAAAAAATGGCTTGACTAATTTGGATATTTGGAGACAGGGCTCTCGCAGATTCCTGGGGCTTAAGAGCACATTCTGCTTTCCAGCAACCCCAAGGACACTCAGGACCTGCAAGATTGACAAAGACAAGGTACGACATTCCTCTTGTTACTCTTGGTGAACAGAGGTGTGGCCATCCTCCACTCCCACCTACCTTCTGGGCCCACAGGAAATCCATCACAGTCTGTGTGCTCAGACGGAGCCTGGGTGCCCTGCCCTGTCCTCCACCAATATTTTTTTCTCTTTCTTTTTTTCCTTTTTGCTTTCTACTTCCTGGTGATTAGTTTGTTTGTATTTGTCTGTTTTAAAACAACAAATACTATTAATATTTTTGTCCTTTTTGTTATTATTCCTAATCTTCAATCTATTTCCATAGTGATACTGCCTCGGAAACCCAAGGAGGAGTCACTATGAATCAGGTCTGAATCAATGGCACATAACAAAAACAACAACAACAATCTTCCCCTCCCAGGTCCTAGTTTTCAGCATTTTTTTTTTCCCTGTGCTTGGTTGAAATTTTTATTTTATTTTTTTAATTTAAGGCTTTTTTTTTTTTAAGGTGGCTGGTAAAATTATGCATGTGA
>NW_006922187.1:861196-886816 GCF_000298275.1 Orycteropus afer afer | reverse complement strand
AAATAAATTAATTAATTAAAAGAAAAAAAAAAAAAAGAGATGCTAAAGGGTGCCCTTTGGACAAAGAAACAACAACAACTGACCATCAACACACATGATGATATAACCCAGAAACCAATGCAGCTATGGAATTATCCAAAGTAAACAAGCCTACAAGATTGTAAACAGGGAACCAGAGACATCAATTGAGAAATGAGGACAACTACAAACCAAAAAGAGGGAAAAAACTGTCATTACAGAACTTCTAGATGGTAGGGAAGTCAAGACAACTGCAAGATAAAACAGACTGTTCTAAACTTGGGAAGATAACTATAAATCACAGGGTAATCTCAAAGAAAAAGGATAAACCTTCACATCAAAAAGGAGGACCAACATAAATATTCAGTAAATACTAAAACAATAGCAATGAAGGAAGTGTTAACGTGTTTCATAAACAAAATGGGCTCAGCATAGAAAATTACATGGAACAAAGAAATCGGCACCACAAAAAAGCACATAACAAAAATGACAGCAACAAATTCATATTTTCCAATAATATTACATATCTGGCAAGGGTCTTAGCTCTAAGATTTATAGTGGAAGAGTGGATGACCAAACTATGGTACATACACATAATGGAATGCTATGCAGTACTAAAGAATAATGTACAGTCTGCAAAACACCACATAATATGGATGAACTTGGAGGACATTATGCTAAGTGAAATAAGTCAATCACAGAAGGACACATATACTATCAGATTGTTGTCGTGGAGGGTCAAGGAAAGGTTTATATATGGAGGGAAACTTTGTTGGTTGCTGGGGTGGAAGGGGGAGGGGAGGGAACACTGCAAAAAAAATGCATTGACGCATGTCACTTTAGATTTGTGTATTACACTGTACATAAATTATATTTCAATAAAATGCATTAAAAAAGAAAAACATCTTGCAAGCAGCCATCTAGATGCAACGATGGGTCTTTCCTCATCCAGAGCAAAGAAAAATGAAGAAAACCAAAGATTCATGGAAACAATTAGTTCTAGGGACTGGTACACCATGCAGTCCACAGCCTATACAACTATGAGGACCAGAAGAACGAGATGGTGCCCAGCTACCACTGTCATCAACTCAGAGGGGTATCTATGTAGGAGATCCTGGATAGAGAGGGAGAACAATGTGAAACAAAACTCAAAATCATTTGGAGGAAAAAAAAAGGGGGTGGCAGACAGGTTTGCTGGTCTGATAGAGCCTGGTGGAACCACTGAGACTATGGCCCCTAACTGCCCTTCAGGTCTGGAATTGAACCCACATCTGTGGCTTCCAGCCAAACAAAAGACAGGCATATGAGTTGAACATTTACCTGAGGTAGATACGCTCCTTGGAGAGAACAATCATGGGAGAAAGAAGGGCTGTTTATGCACAGGGAGACAGCTCAGGGGCCAGGAGTGTATGGAGGGATGGACACAGGGAAGAGGCAACTATGAGGAGTAAGTGGGAGAAGAGCTGTTGCATTGTGGTAAATTATAGTCAATATCATGAGACAAAGTGTATGTGAACTGCTGTATGGAAAGTGAATTTGCTCTGTAAACTTTCACCCAAATCACAAAAAAAAAAAAAAAAAAAGATATACATGTGGTGTTGGTAGGGTTAAGGGTGGTGTGGTTTGGGAAGAGCAGGAGTGGTATGGGAAGCACTGCTATATCACATGAAGCATCTTCAAGCTGAGAAAGGCAGATCAAGCTATAGTCTGAGAAAGGAACCACTGAATCAGGAGAAGTTGAAGATACTGAAAAAAGAAGGACTTCTCCCTTGACCTGATATAGAAGGTAAGGTGAAGACATTCTAGGTAACTGAAATTTACTGAGTACTTCCAAGTGTCCAGAAAGTTCTAAGGGGTTCTGGTGGTGCAGTGGTTAAGACATTCAGCTGCTAACTAAAAGGTTGGTGGTTTGAATCTATTAGCTGTGTTGCAGGAGAAATATGTGGCAGTCTGCTTTCCTGAAGATGTACAGCTTTGGAAACTCTATGCGACAGTTCTACTCTGTCTCATAGGGTCACTATGGGTCAGAATCGAATCAGTGGCTGTGGATTTGTTTTTTGTTTTGTTTTGTTTTGTTTTTCTTTTTTTTCTTTTTTGCTCAAGTGTCCAGCAAGTTCCAGCTTCTTATGCAGAGTATCTTAGTGACTTCCAAGATCTGCCTTGGAGGATCGTCGCATTACACAGCTTTTCCAAGAAAAAAACAAGGCTCAGAAATTTAAGTTATTAGAGGACAAAGCTGAGAAGGTAGGAGAAGAGAAAAGCTGAGGTAACTGAGACTTTGTTCAGAGCAGGGAATGGGGGGCAAGGCCCTGAGGAGACGTGTGGGAGAGAGGTGAGGTGAAGAATGATGAAAGAAGAGATCAGACAGCCCCAAGCAAGCCAGGGGCGGCCCAGTCCATGGGCCCAGGAAACTTCCCTTATGCATCTAACTGAAGGTCAGGCTCACTTTTTATCCTTTTAAAGTAAAAACCAAGGGATGTGCTCAGACCATCTGTGTTTATCAGAAGGCACCGTGTTTCCACCCTCCTGACATCCAGGAAAGATGTTCCAAGAAGGAACAGAGTGTGCCTCCCGCCTATCACCTCCTCCCTGCCAGACGGCTGGCCTGACTAGGCAACTCCATTCAGGAGATGATAAATGCTCTTGGTAAAAATGCTCTGGAGAAGGGAGACATAGGTCTTCCACTTGATTTCATGTAGTTCTGGAAACACCCAGACGTGGCGGGTGCGGTCTAGGCCATTTCCTTTTTTAAGTGACAGTGATATCCTTAGGACTTATTGGATGTAATCAGGGCTTTTCTTTTTCTAAGATCAACCCACCATGTAAGAATTTTTTAATTTGCAGAAATAATATACTTTACTACCAACAGAAACATTGATTTACTCATGACAGCTGTCTAATATGATTTTTAATTAAAAAATATATTAACAATTAAAAAAAAAAGAAAAGAAATTAAGGGAGTATATGCAAAAACTTTGCCCAGTTTTTCTAGAAACCTAAATGACTCTGAAAAATAAAGCCTATCAATTGAAATATAAAACATTTTTTTTAATGAACTGCACAAATTTGTAAGGAAATTAGACGAACCCTGTAGCCTCTTATAATAATAAATCTTTATACTTCTTTTTAAAAATTAGCTGCTAAATTATTGCTTCATTCCTAATTTGATTTAGCTTTTCAGCTTTTTTAATGTTGTACAGTACAAAGAAATATGTGGTTTAGGGATCTACTAAACAAAATAAATAAACTTAATGATTTTCTTTTTATAAAAATAAAGCAGGATTCATTTATTAGTAGTTTTTCTAGCTGGAATCATTAATTTTATTGTCACATCTGACGAGTACATCTTTGTATGTATTTTCCAGTTTACAAAACAATTCTTCACTTAACTCAAATGTCTTCCAAACATCCAGGTCCTTGGTCATGCTATTGCCTCTGCCTAGGATATCTTCCCTTCTTTACCTGGTGATAATCTACTCGCTTCTCAAGTTCTGACCATAAGGTTTACCTTACCCATTAGACCCACCAGATGGGGACATCTTTGAGATCAGCAGCTGTATCTTCTCACTTCTGTTTTCTTACCACCTAGCACAGGCCTGACCTTGAGGACATGCTCAATGTGTGTTTGTTGAGCAAATCAGTGTGTGAATGAAGCAACGTCCTGAGTGCACTCATGGCAGAGAGGAAGCAGAATGGCACCTCCAACAACCACGCCTGGTGCACTAGAGGGAACGCCTGCCTGAGAGAAGGTGTTTGGAGACAGCATGTAATGCTCTGTTCCTTTGCTTTGCTCATCTCCCAGATGCCAGGAAGATGGAAAAAGTGGTTCTTACCCTGGCCATCACAAATCATCTGGGTGTTTCTGTGATTTTTCTTTAAAAGGATTATTAAAAGGGAGGGCTCCTCCAATTACGGCTATGTGGAAAAAGCATCGCACATTTCAAGATAGATCATTATAAAGAGGGGGAAAACAATCTCTTGTAACTGATTTGGCTCTGATCCACACACTTTACTCCCCAGGTCCTCAAATGCTGCCACAATGGAGAGAAATAGGGTCACCCGTGACATACATTGGCTCTGATCTTGACACAACTGAGGGAGCCCAGACATTAGCTACCACAGAGATAAATAGTCCCCAGGACACCTACTTCCCATTCCCTATAAACTTAGGTTCAAGTCCTGGTCTTCTCACTTATAAGCTTGGTGGCTTTGGGCAAGTCAGCTTCCTAATCAGTATTTCTGTTTCTTGTTTGACAAACACTGACTTAATAAAACAAACCTGATGGATTGTGATGAGGATTAAATGAAACTATAAACTCTATGAGGGCAGATTTTGTGACCATCTGACATATTGCTGTGTTCCTGGCCTTCAATGAATAGTTGGTGGTTTAAAATCAGGAAGTGTGTGTATCAGGGTTGTATCCTTTCACTATATTTATTCAATCCGTATGTTGAGCAAATAATACAAGCAGCTGGACTATGTGAAGAAGAATGAGGCCTCAGGATTGGAGGAAGATTCATTAAGAGCCTACAATACCAGATGACATAACCTTGTTTGCTGAAAGTGAAGATGACTTGAAGCACTTACTGATGAAGATCAAAGACTTAAAGAAACATAAAGAAAACAAAATCCTCACAAGTGGACCAATAAGCAACATTACAATAAATGGAGAAAAGTTTGAAGTCAGGTATTTCATTTTATTTGGATCCACATCAACATCAATGGAGGCAGTGGTCAAGAAATCAGACATCATACTGCACTGGGCAAATCTAGTGCAAAAGATCTCTTTAAAGTGTTCAAGAGCAAATATGTTACTTTGAAGACTAAGATGCCCTTGACACAAGCCATGGTATTTTCAAAAGCCTCATATGCATGTGAAAGCTCGACAGTGAATAAGGAAGACTGCAGAAGAATTGATGCCTTTGAATTGCAGTGTTGGTAAATAATATTGAAAATACCATAGACTGTCAGAAGAATGAACAAATCTGTTGTGGAAGAAATACAGCTGCAATTCTCCTTAGAAGTGAGAACGGCCAGACTTCATCTTACATGCTGTGTTTTCAGATGGGACCAGTCTCTGGAGAAGGATATCATGTTTGGTAAAACAGAGTCAGGGAAAGGAGGAAGACCTTCAACGAGATGGACTGACACAGTGCATGCAACCATGGGCTCAGGCATAGCAGGAATTATGAGGATGGCACAGGACTGGGCAATGTTTACTTCTGTTGTTTATAAGCTCATTTTGAGTCAAAGCTTACTTAACAGTACCTAAGAACAACAACACAGGGGCAGGAGGGAGGGAAAAGGGCTTATTGCTTATGGAGCACTGAGTCTCTAGTTATGAAGATGGAAAATTCATATTGATTAAGAATAATGGTTTCACAGCCAATTGGTGTAATCAATTCACTAGGTTATACACTTATAAAAAGTTGAATTGTTAAATGTTGTGTGATATATGTATTTTTACAACAGAAAGAGAAAAGTACCTGCTGAGGCTGCTTAAGTACAAACACCTCCTGGGATTTGGTTTCTTAATTTGGACATTTAGGGTCATGGTTTCATGGTACACCCCAAGTAATTGGCCTAATATTGTTTTTAGTGTTGTTGTTCTATTTCCTAGTTCATTGTGTAGTGCATGGGGGTCTCAAAAACTTTGAAGTATCCATTCAAGGTACAATAACTGGTGTTTGTTTGCCTGGAGCAACAGAGGAAGAAGGAGAGTCAGGAATAGGAAGAGGAAATGGTTAATGGCCTCTGTGAATAACTGCCTCTTTTGCCAAGAGACAAGAAGAACTAGGTGGTGACCAGCTACTATTACCAAATGTTTCGATCAAAGACTGTCTAGAAAAATCCTGATCAAAAGGAGGAAATGTGCAGGACAGAATTTCAAATTCTTATGGAATTCAGACTTTCTGGGGCTATGGGGTCTGGATGAACCCCACAACTATTGCCCTGAGATAATCTTTAAACCTTAAACCAAAAACATCCCCTCAAGTCTTGTTTAAACTACATAGCTTAACTTAATAAGTAAAGAAAATCTACCTTCAGTGTTGGCTGCTGTAAAGATCTATATAGTATCAAATTGAAAAGAGCAAATTGAAAAGTTATATAGGAAGCCTGAGGGGCAGTAAGTTTACGTTAATGGTGGAGAAATATTTGAAACAGGAGGGTGCACACTTGAATAGTTGCACACTTGAAGAATATAATCAGTGTCATTGAATTGTATATGTACAAATTGTCAAATTGGTATATGTTTTGTTGTGTATATTTTCAACAATAAAATAATTAATAATAAAATGTAAAAAAAAAAAAAAAAAAGAATAGAATAAAGTAACTGAATTATGAAGGTAAAGGGAGGTTGGCTTGAGTGGGAGAGATACCTGGTTGGTCCTGTTGGGAAAAGAAGGAAGTGAGGAAAGAACTTGCTGGAGGAGGCTGAATGCTAGTGCATACTCAAAGGATGGGGTTAGAATGATGGGGATTTTATTAGATCCAGAAACCCAGGTTTCCCCAGGTCACCTTACACATGAAAAAGCAAAGACATTATTAATAGCTTTACTTATCCCCAAAACCTCCAAGTGGAGTTTTCTGCAGTTTTTCCTCCCCTTTAAATTTGAAGCTGAAATTTAAATCTGAAAATCATTCCTCATCCATCCAGACACAGGGGATAAATAACCAGAATTGAAAGTACTTGAGCCCACGCCTGGGATGAGAGAAAGAGAGATAGGGAAACTGGATCTCCTCCCAGCAGGCTGGGGCCTGGCTTTTCTCCTACTCCTGCCACTAGAAGTGCAAAGCATGGAGCCACAATGTGGGGTAGAGTATTTAACTTTGCCCAAAGAATTTGGTCTTTGTCCTTGGTTCCTGAAAGATAATCTCTGAAATTTTGTCATTTCCCCAATCTGATGAGGTCTCCAGACCATACTTGAGAAATTATGCTAATGAGATGACTCACATGGGGGCGGCGAGGGCCAGGAAGCCCACTGAGTGACAGCAGTTCACTTCAGGGAGAAGATAGGATGATTGAATCTATTATGTCTAGGCAGTGAGGCTCCAATAAATGCACTAGACACAGAAGCTCCATGGACTTTCTGGGTGGTGCAGACTTCGAGGCACATGGGAGTATAGCAAGTCCTTTTCTTGGGACATGGAAGTTTCACTTTAAGAACCCTTTAAGAACTCTTTCAGAATTTGCTCTAAGAGTCTCTTCACTTGTACTTTTTTTTTTTCCTGTAATTAAACTTTAATCATAAGAAGAATCGTACTTTGTGGGAGCTCTAGGAGTCATTCTAGTGAATAATCAAACCCAGGGTGTAGTGGAAGTCAGCAAGTCAGAAGTGAGGAGGTCTAGGGGCTGGGGACACTTGGGATTATAGCTGGTATTCTGAAGGGGTAGAAGGAATCCCAAAATTTATAGCTAGTATATGAGAAGTGAAGGAGCTAGGGAGACCCCTAAGCTTACAGCTGACATCATAAAGGGGTAGTGAGAAAATCCCATATTTGTAGCCTGTAAATAAGGATGTCTTGAGGATTTCCAAGTATCTGGCTGGTGTCTGAGGTCTTAGGCAGACATAGTCTGGAGAACTGTGACCCTTTAACATGTAAATCTTGACCTAGTTCCAGATGGTTAGCGTCAGAGGAAGAAATGACCATTCTGCATGGGCAGTTGGTGTTAGAACAAAAAAGAACAGCATTGATAATGAATTGATTGATTTTTACAACACATATTCCTGTGCATGACCTCTTAATACACTGGGACCTCACCAATAGTATTCTTGATTTTATCTCTGTCTTGGAATATGATGAATCTGATGAATAACTCATCCACTATGCTGGAAGAGGGATGAGGGAGGTTTCCCTACTGAACTGCCTACACTCCACTCTGAGGCATCTGGTGAGTAGGACAGTTTTCTAATTCAATGCCTTTGCACCTACTGTGTTCTCTGCCTAGCATGTATCTCCTAATAATGAGAATTCCTTGTCCTTGCTAAGATTTTAACCCTTAGTACATACCTTCACAGATATGGCCACATTTCAGTAGCACAAAAAAAAAAAAAAGCACACCTTACACTTGCTTTCCACATGGACCATTTTGACAAGGTAGAAAACATATTAAATGCAAGTTAGAAAACTTGACTGACTGACTAACTGACTCACTGACTACCTGGAAAAAGTACCCAACCATTAAGGCCCAAACAGAAGTTTCTGAGAATGTCAGAACTTGATTGACACTTAGGGAATGTCTGTGTCTACCACAGATGTAAACTCCCCAGAGGTGGGGCCCATGCCTCCTCTGTTCATCACTACATCTTCAGAACCTAGCCCTGTGATCAGCCTGAATTAATAAATATGTGGATGAAAAGTACATATTCTATAAATGTCAATTTGTTGCGTTAAACAATGTCAAGAGTTCTCATAGGAAGCATAGTGTTAATGCAAAGGCCTTGAACTCCATGAGTCATCTTTGCTGCTCACATGTGCAAAGAATCTTATGGACCACAAAGGGCGTTGATCCTCACAGCACTTCCCAAGTGAGTGATTTACCCCCAAACACACACTAGACTCTAAGTTCCTTGAGGAGAGTATTTTAATTACTTCTACGTCCCAGGACCTAGCCCCAACTCAACCCAGGCCCCACTCTGGCATAGAGCAAACACTCAGCAAATGTGTGTTCATTCATTCATATATAACTTAACAAAATAATGATTTGATGCTCAGAGAATTAGCTAATTCAGGTCCCACAGGATATTAGTGACAGAGCTAATGCTATGCCCAGGCCTCTGTCCTCCCTGCTTTATCATATCAGATGTTATAAGATTCCATGCATAATACCATGAGAGAGGTTCAGAGAGAGTGACCTGGAAATGCTGCCCCATTGGTTACTGTATCTATCCAAGGCCTTGGGCACAGGATCTTTGTTTTGGTTACTTAGTGCCACTCTAACCGAAATACCACAAATGGGATGGCTTTAACAAACAGGAATTTATTCTCTTACAATTTTGGAGGCTAGATGTCTGAGTTCAAAGTGCCAGGCTCTAGGGGCTGGGTGAAAGCACCTCAGCCTTGGCTTCAGCCATCTCTGGCTCCCGGCCCACTGAAGCCAGAGGCTTTGTTAACTCAGGTAGCTCCTGGCTGCTCAGGCTGACAAGACCAAGGTTGAAAAGTAAAAAGGCACAGTCCAGATGTTACCAAACCACATGACAGGCCATTAATTCAAGTCCATTGAAAGTCCCAAGGTCAGCAGAGCATGGCAGGCAGCTGAATAGTGACATAGCTACAAGCAGGGTTCAAGTGTGCTGTAAGCTAGAGACCACTCCCCAAGGCTTCTGCTTATATACAGGAAGCAGACCATATCCCTAAGGCAGCTACTCAGCTTCTCACAGTAGATTCCACCATGGAGTTTATTACCAGTCTTATCATGGGGAATACTACATCCAGATGCCCAGCCATTCAACCAGGCCCAGCCAAGGTGACACACAACCTTAACTTCCACAGTCTTGCTCAGGGACTGATGCAATGGCTGCCTGCAAATGCCTTGGTAGTATCTTAATTTGGAATACCTCTATCTCCAGGTGCAAAGGATGCAAGCTATCATACTAGTTAAATACTAATTAAATTAATAATTAGTTAATTATTTCCTTCACGCATCATCTTCCAACATCCTTTTCTCCTGCCTGTACTGAGGGAAACATCTCTTACTTTAGGCTTTTGTTAAACGACAGCAAAAGGCATGGTTGGGTCAGATGGGCACAATTTAAATTAACTTTCACAAAGCCTGGAGTCCCTGGGTGTTGCAAATGGTTAATATGCTTGGCTACTAACCAATAGGTTAGAGGTACAACTCTTCCCAGAGACACCACAGAAGAAAAGCCTGGTAATCTACTTCAAAAAAATTAACCATTGAAAACTCTATGGAGCACAGTCTACTCAGACACACATGAGGTCACTATGAGTTAAAATCAATTCAACGGCATCTTTTTTGTTTGTTTTGTTGTTGTTGTTTAACAAAAGCCTAAAGCAAGAGATGTTTCCCTCAATGCAGGAGATAAGGATGTTGGAAGATGATGAGTGAAGGAAATAAATGGAAACAAAGACATAATTAATAGTTAACATTGGAAAAAACCCAGATCCTCATTACATATAGTTTTAGGTGTGTGTGTGTGTGTGTGCATTTGCATGTGTATGTGCACATACATATATACACAAAAAGGTATCAGTGGAGAACCATATGTATATGTGTATGATTTCTATTTATACAGGTGAAGAACAGTATCATGAGAGTATGAAGATCTTCTAGTTTATTGGTTTACAGTTTGGAGAGAGATCAGTCCAATCAGTTAACAAGCATTCACTGAGGGCTGGTCTCAGGGACACAGAGATGGGGATGCATGAAGTATGTGCCCAAGGGGGTTCACAATCTAGTTCAGGAGAAGTTACATTGAGCTGTATACATATATAAGGGCTTTAACTTATAACATGAGGGCACCAGCAAGCATTGCAGGGACTATCTTTGTCCATAGTGATGGTGGGAGGGGTGTCAGGAAGGTTTTACAGAGCCTGCCCCATTGAGAAATGAATGGTATCCATTAATTTGCTGGAATGGAGCAAAAAAATGAAGGAGGCATGTGATGAGCCAGATAGCTTAACTGACTCCATCTTGACACACTGATACCCCCATAAAGTTGTTTTTTTTTTTCCTTAAGCTACAGGTCTAGACCACCCCATCCTGTTTCAACTGAAAGGTTTTAGGCCTAGACCACCCCATCTGTTCTGGCAGAACATGGTGACCTATTTAAGTGCCTATGTCAACCAAAGAGACAGACCACTATGCTAGATGTTGCCTATAGGTGTGACTTGCTAGAGCAAGTATAATGCTTTTTTTTTTTTTTTTTTTGGCTTCTGTGAAAGTCTGCTTGCAAAGGCTGAGTCCTAGTTGCAGCTCTCAGAGCAGATGAGGCCCAACCACAATGTCAAGGAGTTTCTCTGCAGGTGTTATTTGCTAGATTAGGTTTAATGTTGCTTTCTGCTTCTGTAAAAGATTGCTTGCAAAGGATAGAAAAGAGACACTCAATATTACACCCCGCCCACTTGTGGGTTTTGTCTTTATAAACCCTGTGAACCCTCTTCGGGGTTGAGAGTCCTTTCTGGCATGAGCCACCTCGTGACCCAGGGAATAAAGGACTTAAGCTTGATAAGGTCTCAGTGTGCTTGGCGACTCCGTATAGTCCATATCGCCTTTAATATATAACAGGCAGATCGGATTTGTTGATTACCTTTATAAAACCAAAAATCCACTGCCATCTAGTCAATTCCAACTCCTAGTGACACTATAGGACAGAGTAGAACTTCCTCGTAGGGTTTTCAAGGCTGTAAATCTTTACAGAAACTGACTACCTCATCTTTCTCCTGAGAGTGACTGGTGAGTTCCAACAGCTGACCTTTTGATTAGCAGCTGAATGCTTTAACCACTATGCTACCAGAGCTTTGATTATTTATATCCAAAACCAAACTGACTGCTGTTTAGTCAATTCCACTTTTAATGACCCTGATTGGGCTTCCAAGGCTGTAAGTCTTTAGGGAAGCAGACTGACCCATCTTTCTTCCACTGAGTGGCTGGCAGGTTTAAACCAGTGACCTTCTGGTTATCAGCCAAATAGCCTTAACCACTACACCATCATTGCTCCTTGATTACTTACACTGTTGTTGTTGTTATGTGCTGTCGAGTCAGACCCAACTCATAGTGACCCCTCCTTGGGTTTCCGAGGCAGTATCACTATGGAAGTAGATTGTCCCATCTTGCTTCCGAGGAGTGGCTGGTGGGTTTGAACCGCCAGCCTTCTGGTTAGCAGTCAAGTGCCTTAAGCACTATGTTACCAGAGCTCCCTGATTACTTATATAGCATTTGTAAATTCTTTACTGTACATATTCAAGTGCATAAGAACTGCAACTGGACTTCCAGTAAGATGGTGGAATAAACAGACAAGCTACACAGACCCTCATCAATGAAGAAATGAGAAGCAATGTGGAACAAAACTCAAAATCAATTGGGAAAAAAAAGTAGTGGGGAGGGACCTGGTTTGCTGGTCTGATAAAGCCTGTTGGAACCCCTGAGACTATGGCCCCTAGCTTCCCTTCAGGTCTGGAATTGAACTCATACCTGTGGCTTCCAGCCAAACAAAAGACAGGCATATGAGGTAGATACACTCCTTAGAGAGAACAATCATGGGAGAAATAAGGGCTGTTTATACACAGGGAGACAGCTCATGGGGCAGGAGTGCATGGAGTTATGGACACAGGGAAGAGATAACTATCAAGAGGAAGTGGGAGGGGAGCTGTTGCATTGTGGTAAATTGTAGTCAATGTCATGAGACAAAGTGTATGTGAACTGCTATATGGAAAGTGAATTTGCGCTGTAAATTTTTATCCAAATCACAATTAAAAAAAAAAGAAAGAAAGAAAGAAATGAGAAACCAATTGACACAGATACAGAACATAATGCTGGAGCCCTGAGCTTTGAAACTTAGGATACAGAAGTACATTAAATACCAACTAGTAGAATAACTTGAATGAAAACAATGAATAAGGAGACAAATGGAGCTGTGGACTGTCAGCTACTTTGGCAACACAGCCAGTTTGAATATTTACAAGTGGTGTTAAGATCTGGGCAGTAACAAAAACTGGCGCTGCTTACCAAGGGCTGCATGGACAACTGCACTGGTGGCTGATGACTAAAAAGGGAAAGAACAAAGAAGGAGACAAGCTGAGCTGCGGACTTTAGGCTGCCCAGAGGCACAGCCATTTTGAATATTTACAAGCAGTACAGCTGTTTTGGATATTTAAAATGGCAGGGTTCAGATCCCAGTGACCTAAGAATAGGCTCCAGTTGCCAAGAACAGCAGGGGCAACCACACTGAAGGTGCTATATTTCCATTGTTACTTTCATACACCACATCCTCTTGGTGAATGAAAGTGTAGCCATCCCCCACCCCACTCACCTTCTGGACTGGCAGTCTGTGTCCTCTGATGGAGCCTGGGAGCCCTGCCTCAGATTTGTTTCTTTGTTTGTTTGGATGGTTGGTTTTGTTTGCTTGTTTTAAAATTATTCTTTATTCTTCCTTTTTATTTTTATTTTTTCTTTTTCCCTCCCTAGGTTCTAGTTTTTTATAGGTGGTTTTCTTTTCCCTTTTCCTGGATCCCATCCTTTTACTTTCTTTTTGTTCTTCCCATCTTAGTTTATTTATTTATTTATTGCATTTTTCTCATTATTATTATTTTACTCTAGCACTTTTCTCTTATTTCCGCCTCCCAGGATATTTTGGGCCTTTTTTCCCCTGTCTTTTTAAAGTATTTCTTTAAATATTTCTTCTCATTTATTTCCTTTCCTTTTTTTTTCTTTCTCTTTTTGGTGACTCTCCCTGTGTGTTTATGTGGTGTGTGTGCTCTGCCCTCTTGTTTTTACTTTTTTTGGTTTTTTTGATTGTTGCGTTTGTTTAACTGAGTGGAAGACAGCAACTGTGCCTATCTGACCCAACCATACCTGCCCTTCCTGCAGCCCCAGCTACTGAGAGAGGGCCACCACTTGTTCTGCACCAACTGGCCAATGATAGATGACAGTGAATATGAGCCCAATTCACCCTTAACTGCTCTTTACAAACAGTTAACAGAGATCTGTGCATCTGCTCTCACTCTCTATCATACCACCAAGAGTCAGGTGGTAACTGCATAAGTGCTACCAACTAGCAAATAGAGGAGAACAGTATTCTGCTTACTCAGGTATATCAAAACAAAATTTAAAAATCTTGGGTGAATCACAATGACATACAACCACCAATTAAATATAAATACTAAAATGTCATAATATCTCAGAGAAAAAAAATACCATCACAGTCCACACAAAGAAGCAAGATAAAGATACACAAATAAAGGACCTAGACACAGACTCAGAAAATATACCTGAGGAATAAACAGCATTGGAACTCCTTGATAAGGAATTCAAAAGAATTATATTTAGGTACCTTCAATGGGTTGTGAGACAGATAAAGGAAAACACTGGAAAAAATAAAGAGAAACAGAGACAAAACCCTAGAACATTTTGAGAATACAATACAAGAGCAAAATAATAAAATAAATGAAAAATTAGAAATGATTCTAAATCTACAGATAGAAATACAGAAGTTTAATACTAAAATTTCAGAAATAGATAACACATTGAAAAGGGAAAGGAGTAGAATCGAATCAATGAAAGATAGAATTAGTGAGACTGAAGACAAATCCCTCAATACTAATTTGTTAAGGGATCAGTCAGAAAAAAGATCAAAACAAAATGAAGAAAGCCTAAGATTCATGGAGGATACCATCAAGAGGAATAACCTACGTGTAATCAGAATTCCAGAACAGGAAAAGACAAAACCACAGAGAAAATTGTCAAATATTTGTTGAAATAGAATTTCCCTGATATGATGAAAGATAAGAATATATCCATGCAAGAAGTTCAACGAATACCAAACAGGATAGATCCCAAAAGAAAATCATGAAGACTTATTATCATCAAATTCACCAAAACTAAAGACAAAGAAAGAATCCTGAAAGCAGCATGGGAAAAAATGAAAAGTTATATACAAAGGGCAACCAGTAAGACTAAGCTCTGATTTCTCAGCAGAAAGCATGCAGGTGAGAAGGCAAACAGATGATATATAAAGAACCCTGAAAGAAAAAATTTCCAACCAGGAATTATATACCCAGCAAAACTGTCCCTCAAATATGATGGTGAAATTAGGAGATTTCCAGATAAGTAGAAATTAAGGGAATTTGTTCAAAACAGACCAGACCAACCTTACAAGAGCTGCTAAAAGGAGTTCTTTGGACAGAGAACCAACAATAGCAAACAACAACTGATGATTAACACACATGATGACATAACGAGAAACCAACACAATTATAGAAGTATCCAAGGTAAAATAATCTTACAAAACTGTAAGCAGGAAACCAGAGACATCAATTAGTAAATGATAACAAGTACAGATCAAAAAGAGGGAAAAAATAGTGTAGTTATAGAACTTCTAAATGGTGAGGAAGTCAAGAATATTGGGAGATAGAACAAATTGTCCTAAACTTGGTAAGAAAATTATAAATCACAGGGTAACCTTAAACAAAGATAATAAACCTTCACATCAAAATAGAGAACAAGAACAAATATTTAGCAAATACTAAAACAACAGCAACAAAGGAAATGATAACACAGTTTATAAACAAAATGAGCTCAGCACAGAAAATTATAAGGGACAAAGAAATAAGCAGCACCACGTAAAAACACATAACAATATGACAACAACAAATTCATATTTAGCAATAATTACACTGAATGTAAATGGATTAAATGAACCATTCAAAAGACAGAGAGTAGCAGACTGAGTAAGAAAACATAACCCATCAATATGCTGTCTACAAGAGACACAGACAAAGACAAAAATAGACTAAAAATCAAAGGTTGGGAAAAGATATATCAAGCAAATGGCAATCAAAAAAGCAGGAGTGATGATGCTAATTTCTGATAAAAATTTACTTTAAGACAAAAACTACTATAAGAGAAAAGAAAAGACATTATATAATCTTTAAAGGATCAATTGAACAAGAGGATATAGTAATCAGAAATATCTATGCACTCAGTGAAAGAGCCCCAAAATACATAAATCAGACTTTAACAGAATTGAAAAGACAAATAGATGACTCCACAGTCATAGTAGGAGACTTTAATACACCACTATCAATGAAAGATAGAATAACTAGAAGGAAACTCAATAAAGATGCAGAAGAACTATACAATGCAATCCACCAAGTTGACTTTATAGGAGTCTACAGAGCACTTCACCCAACAACAGCACAATATACATTCTTTTCCAGCACACTTGAAGCATTCTCCAGGATAGACCATATGTTAGGCCCCAAACCAAGCCTAACAACAACAACAAAAAAAATTGAGATACTGCAAAACATCTTCTCAGATCACAATGGTATAAAATTAGAAATCAACAATAGGAAGATCAATGGAAAAAGAGAACATATATGGAAACTGAATAGCACCCTCTTTGAAAACAGCTGGATAATAGAAGAAATAAAAAATGAACTTAAAAAATTATTTGAATCAAATGAGAACGAAAACACAACATACCAAAATCTTTAGGACACAGCAAAAGCATTAGTCAGAGGGCACTTTATAGCAATAAATGTACACATCAAAAAAGAAGAAAGCTAAAACCAGTATCTTAACCCAACATCTCCAACAATTAGAAAAAGCAGCAAAAAAAAAAAAAAAAAAAAGCCTACAGTCACAAGAAGAAAAGAAATAATAAAGATTCAGGCATTAAAATGAAAAGAAAATAGAAAAATTAACAAGATTATAAGTTGTCTTTTTAAAGATTAATAAAATTGACAAACCACTTGCAAACTTAACAAAGAGGGAGAGGATGCAAATAACATGAACAGGAAATTAATTGTGTGATGTCACAACAGAACCAACTGAAATAAAAAGGATAATATCAACATATTATAAAGAACTGTACTTCAACAAATTTGAAAACCTAGAAGGAATGGACAGATTTCTAGAAACACACTACTTACCTAAAGTAACACAGACTGAGGTGGAAATCTGAACAGACTCATAACAAAAGAAGAAATTGAACAGGTCATAAAAAAATTACCAACAAAAAATGTCCTGCCCCAGACAGTTTCACTGGAGAATTCTACCAAACATTCAAGGAAGAAATTATACCAGTCCTACTCAAACTATTCCACAACATAGAAAAAGATGGAATTCTCCCAAATTCATTTTATGAAGCAAGCATAACCTTGATACCAAAACCAGGCAAAGACATCATTAAAAAGGAAAACTGCAGACCAATATCCCTCATGAATATAGATGTAAAAATCTTCAACAAATTCCCAGCCAATAGACTCCAACAACATATCAAAAAAATAATACATCATTAATAAGTGGTGTTCATACCAGGTATGCAAGAGTGATTCAACATTAGAAAAGCATTCAACATAATCCATCACATAAGTAAAATAAAGGAAATGAACCACATGATCATATCCATTGATCAGAAAAGGCATTTGATAAAATCTAATACCCATTCCTGATCAAAGCTCTCAGCAAAATAGGAATAGAAGGGACATTCCTCAACATAATAAACAGCATATATGCAAAACCATTAGCCAACATTATTCTCAATGGAGAGACTAAACTATCCCCCTTTCAAATGGCAACCAGACAAAGATGCCCTCTATCACCACTTCTGCTCAACCTTGTATTGGAATTCTTAGCCAGGGCAATAAGGAAAGAAAGGGAAATCAAAGGCATCCAAACTTGTGGGAAAAAAAAAAGAAAAAGGTAAAACTATCTCTATTTGCTGATGATATGATCCTATACAAAGAAAACCCAAGAGATTCAGTGGAATAAAAACTACTGGAACTAATTGAGAGATTTAGCATAGTGACAGAATACAAGATCAACATCCAAAAATCAATTGGATTCCTCTACATCAGCAAAGAGATTGCTGAAAAAGAAATAAGGAAATCAATACCATTTATAATAGCTACCAAAAAATAAAATAATTGGGAATAAATCTTACCAGGGACACAGAAGACCTGTACAAAGAAAACCATAAATAACTACTTCAAGAAACCATAAGAGATCTACATAACTGAAAGAACATACCATGCCCATGGATAGGAAGATTGAACATTGTGAAAGTATCAATACTACCCAAAGCCATCTATACATTCAATACAATCCCAATTCAAACTCCATCAACATTCTTTAAGGACATGGAAACACCAATCACTAATATTATAGGGAAAGGAAAAAGACCTCAGATAAACAAAGCACTACTGAAGAAAAAGAACAAAGTAGGAGGTATCACACTCCCAGATTTCAAGCCTACTATCCAGCCCCAGTAGTCAGAAGAGCTGGTATTGGTACAATGACAGACATAAAGAAGAGTGGAATAGAATTGAGAACCCAGAAACAGATCCATTGACCTACGGTCAGCTGATCTTTGACAAAGGGCCAGAATCCATTAAATGGGGAGGAGATAGCCTCTTTCACAATTGGTGCAGCCAAAACTGGTTATCCATTTGCAGAAAAATGAAACAAGATCCATATGTCACACCATACACAAAAACTAACTCCAGATGGATCAAAGACTTAAATGTGAAACCTAAAACTATAAAGTTCATCAAGGAGAAAATAGGGGCAAATTTAGCGGCCCTAATTTATGGCAAAGGAGCTCTGGTAGTGTAGTGCCTAAGGCATTTGACTGCTAACCAGAAGGCTGGTAGTTCAAACCCACCAGCCACTCCACGGAAGACTGGGCAATCTACTTCCATAAAGATATACCACCCTGAAAATCCAAAGGGGGTTGTTATGAGTTGGAATCAACTCAATGGCAGTAAGTTTGCTTTTTTTTGGTTTAGAATTTATGGCATAAATAGACTATCAAGCAAAAGCCAAGGTACACAAACAGCAGAAGATAAACTAGATGATTGGGACCTTCTAAAAATTAAAATTTTATGTGCTTCAAAAGACTTCCCCAAAAGAGTAAAAAGAAAACCTACAGTTTTGGAAAATATATTCAGGAATGACATACTTGACTTATTTCTTATTTCTAAAATTTATAGAAAATTCCAACCCATCAGCAACAAGAAGACAAACAATGAAAATAAAAAAATGGCATAAAACGTGAGTACACATCTCACCAAGGAAGATATTCAGGTGGTCAACAAATGCATGAAGAAATGTTCACAGTCATTACCCATTAGAGAAACGCAAATCAAAACAACAGTGAGATACCATCTCACCCCAGCACTAATAGCAAAGTTCAACAAGGCAGAAAATAACAAATGCTGGAGAGGATGTGGAGTAATTGGCACTCTCATACACTGCTGGTGGGACTGTCAAATGATACAATCACTGTGGAAAGCAGTATGGTGATTATTTAAATAGTTGGAATTAGAAATACCATTTGATCCAGCAATTCTGTTACTAGGTATATCTCCTAAAGAAGTGAGAGGCAGGACAAGAACAGATATATGTACACCCATGTTCATTGCAGCACTATTTACAAGAGCAAAGAGATGTAAACAACCTAGGTGCCCACCAACAGAAGAATGGATAACCAAACTATTGTACACACACACACACAATGGAATACTATGCAACCCTAAAGAATAATGTAAAATTTGCAAAACAACACATGATGTGGATGAACTTGGAGGACATTATGCTGAGTGATATGAGTCAATCACAGAAGGGCAAATATTGTATTAGTTAACTATTGTAAAATGTCAAAGAAAGATTTATATATGGAAGGAAACTTTCTTTGTTACCAGGGATGGGAGAGGAAAGGAGGGGACACTGCTAGATAGCTAGAGACAGGTATTGATTTGGGTGAAGGGCAGGGCAGAAAGTGAGTGATCAACACAGTGGCACTGAGGAAGAGGAAGACAGAGAGAGGTACACAGGAGGTACAGACAACAAAGATGAACCCTTCTGCATGTACAGTACTGTGTCGTCAGTGAAGGCAAGCATTGATCTACAGGTGGATAGATGGGTGAACAGACTTAATGATCAGGTATATCTAGGCAGGTGGGAGTGTGTCCCATAACCATGTATAGGGTAGGCAGATGATGTCTCTGCTTGTGTATTTGTAGGTCCTATAAGAATGTCTGGGTTTATAGTAGAGCAGATAAGGGGCAAGTTTGTGGTGGCTTCTTGGCCATAGCCAGCTACCCTGAGGGACTGAGTAGTTGGACCTGTGGGCTCAGGACCATGGTTGCAGGGGACATGAAGTTCAATTGATATAACATGCTACACAAAAACATTGTTCTATATTCTACTTCAATGAGTAGCGACTGGGATCTTAAAAGCTTGGCAGCAGACATCTAGATGCAACGATGGATCTCTCCTCATCCAGAGCAAAGAAAAATGAAGAAAACCAAAGACACATGGAAACAATTAGTCCAAAGGACTGGTAGAGCATGTGATCCTCAGAAGGATGAGACCAGAAGAACTAGATGGTGCCTGGCTACCACTGTCAACCACTCAGAGAGGCATTGGTACAGGAGATCCTGGATTGAGTGGGAGAACTACGTCGAACAAAACTCAAAATAATTAAAGAAAAAAGGCCATGTTTGTTGGTCTGATAGAGCCTGGTGAGTCCCCCTGAGACTATGGCCCCTAGTTATACCTTAATGCATGGAAATGCCAGCCAAACAATAGACAGGCATATAGGGGAACATTTGCATCAGGTACATACACTTCTTGGAGCGTTAGTCATGGGAGAACAGGACAGTGTTTGCCCACAGAGATAGCTGAGGGGGGGCGGGTAGTGCATGAGAGGGAAAGACACAAGGAAGAGGTAACTATAGGGAGGAATTGGGAAGAGAGCTGTTACATTGTGGGGAATTGAAGTTAGTATCATGAAACAAAATATGTATGAACTGTTGTATGGGAAATGAATTTGCTCTGTAAATTTTCACCCAAATCACAATAAAAAAAATACTGAAAAAAAGGTGAAAAAGAACTGCAACTAATTTTCCATAAAGCTCCCTGTTCTCTATTCTAAGCATATACAACCATGCATCAGTTAACACGCTATGTTCTATGAAATAGATAGGATCTTGTGTGATTTAAAGGACTCTGGTGTTGCAGTGTCTAAGACATTTGACTGCTAAGCAGAAGGCTCGAGGTTCAAACCCACCAGTCATTCCGTGGAAGGAAGACCTGTCTGCTTCTGTACTGCCTCAGAAACCCAACGGGAGTCGTTATGAGTCGGAATGGACTCGATGGCAGGTTTTTTTTTTTTTTTTTTTTAATGTGATTTGGACCTTGTGGCCAACATCATAGTAAATCTTATGGGAGCCTGCTTCCAGTTGTCCTTGTCCTTGCTGCTGGTGCTGCTGCCACTACTACTGCTTCTGGTACTACTGGTGGAGGTCTAAGCAACTGGTGCTGGAAGCCCCCTGGCTGAGAGAGTGGATGAGGGAAAGGGACCGAGTTAGGAGGAAGCAGAGACAGACTAGTTCCTACCGCTGTACAGCCTGCCTAAACGGAGGGAGTGGCCCAGGCTTCGCAGCCGCACTGCCACTTCCAGTTCACCCACCAGACAAAGCCCAAGAGCTTGTGTCCAGAGCCACGTCTTCTATCTCATCTGCCTATATCTCACTCATGGTCCAGTGCTGGGTTTAGGGTCTTTAAAACCATTAGAAGAAAATGATAAACAAAAGGAGAGCTGCTTTCCCTTTAAAAAAAAAAAAAAATCCTTATGGAACTATGGAAGTATATACAGTAGGATCCCTTAAATATACATTAAGCTCTGCATACCTGTATTCTGCTCAAAGGCAGAAATCTTAATGTGGTCAACTTGAGATTTGCAAACAAACCAGAGATTTCTCCATAAAGCTGGACTTCTTCTTTCTGTCATCATTCCCAAGACTGTATCTTAGTCCTGATGGAGTGCAGTGTGTTAAAATAGAGAAGCTAGCACATGGTGTCAAAGCACTGGGGAGAGGGTCAGGGGAGGCACAGATATCTCACCCTCAGTAGAATCATCCACTGGGATGCAATGTGACCCAAGTATCCCTACTTCTCTTTTCCCTCCACTCAGCCTTATGAGACCCCAGAGCTCCCTGAGACCAACATCATGTTATATCTTGACCACTCTTAACAACACAGATGTGGTGGTTTGTAACTATATCAACTTGGCTAACCTACATTTCCCAGAGTCTATTTCCCATATAATTTTGAGTTGAAATTGGTCAAAGAGAAATGTGTGCAAGATTTGGAAGCAGAAATAAAGTAACAGCTACTACTTCCTTAAGCATATTGTAATTAGATGACATGAAAGATGTGAAGAAGTGTCCACAGATCCTAGCTTATTCTCTTTCCCCCTCACTTGTCTACCTTCTCTGGTTTCAGAAAGGTTGGTTAGAGATTTTCCTCTGATTCTCCAACTTATTTCACAATATAATCCATGTAAGGTAAAAAAAAAAACTATTACTATTGATTAAATTGTGACTTATGACGACCCATGTGTTACAGAGTAGAACTTCTCTGTAACGTTTTCTTGGCTGTAATCTTCATGGAAGCAGATTACCAGCCCTTCCTTCAATAGTGCCACTGGTTATGTTTGAATCACTAACCTTTAGGTTACTATTTGAGTACAAACCATTTGTGTCCTAGTATAAGGTCATGTTTTTATTAATAAGCCCCTCATTTCATAATATCTTCAGCCCTAACTATACAAAGGGTTAAATATTTGCCCTTATATGTAAACTCTCTGTGGCAGTTGCTAATTGTTTCCCAACATTCATTCTATCCCAATTCCTGTTAATTATAAAATCCCACACCTGTAGGTTTTAGTTGGTCACATGGCCACTCAGCTAAGGATTACATTCCTAAATCTTTCTTGAAGCTAGTGATGCCCATATGTCAAAGCTCTGGCCAATAAGATTGAGAAGAAGCACCATGTGCAACTTCTGATCATGCCCTACCAAGGATGTAGCTTTCTTTGTTATCCCCCTTGTTCTTTTCCCCTTCTAATTCACTGTAATGCAGATGTGGTGGAAGAGAGTCAGCTACAGCTAGAAAGACAAAATTAACACCCTTGAGGACAGTAGAGCAACAAGATAGAAAGAGCCAGGGTCCCATGCAAACTTGTAGAGCAGAATTGTCCTTTTTCCTTGGATCATCTACATGTTCAAACATTTATGAAAGAGAAATAAACCTTCTATCTCATTTAAACCTTTGTTCTTTGGGGCTCAGTTTAAAAAGATGAACAAATATCTTATTACTCATCCTGTGACAAAGTGGGGTCAGATCTTTTTCACTGCTTCTCAAACAACAAGCCACACAGTGGGAAGAGATTTCTATGACTCTCTCTTCAGAAGTCATCAAACTTATCTAGAGATTCTTTCACCCTCTGCTTCATAATCCCAAAAGAATGCTACTCACACCAGAGATTCACTCTATTCCTTTGTTCCAGTTTCTCCATCTTTCTAGCGGCTCAGAAAGGTGTGAGCTCCTTTTGTCATGCTCAGAATCAGTCCAGGTTTTTCCTTCAGTAAAGACTACTTGCAGCTCAGAACTTCAAAAGCCTACTTAGAAATCCTAAAGCTGGCTTCTTAAAATCAGTGTTTCATAATAGCTATGCCCATGGCCAATGAGTCTACATCATGTGTCTTCATTTTCTAGTCCTGTTGTAACAGAAATACCACAAGTAGGTGGCTTTTCAGAACAGAAATTTATTTTCTCACAGTTCTGAAGGCTAAACATCACATCAGGGTCTTAGTCGTGTTAATTCCTTCTGTGAGCCTCTCTCCTAGTTCTGGTGTCTGCTGGTGATCCTTGGCATTCCTTTGCTAGTAAACAGTTCTCATATGTCATCTATCTTCTCTTGTGCTTGTGTCTCTTTAGCTAGTCTACCCTTTATATAACTCAGAAGTAATTAAATTTAGAACCCACCCTACTTGGATATGACCTAATTGACACAAGAAAGGAAACCCTCTGCAAATAGGACTGCAATCATAGATATGGAGGTTTGGATTCCAGCACATATTTTAGGGTGGACAATTTAATCCAAGACACCATGTCTGCTGCTATCTGAATGAGAAAAAACAAAACAAAACTCACTGCCATCAAGTCAATTCCAACTCATAGCAACTCCCACTGGGTTTCCAAGGCTGTAAATCTTTATGAAAGTAGATTGCCCCATCTTCTTTCTGCAAAGCAGCTGGTGGATTTGAACCACTTAATTTCTGGTTACAAGCCAAATGTCTTATCTACTATACCATCAGAGGACAACAATTACTGTTTGATAGCACCATGCCCAGCAACTACAACATGCCAGCATGGCACTCATTTCCTCAGTTGTGAAGTGGACGTAATAGACTTAGACAAATTAAGTACCTTGCCCAAACTCACACAGGCGGGAATTGTGGAATAGAATTTGACTTCAAATTCATGCTTTATCTGCTACATCTTTTTGCATGGCATGGGGACTGGTGGCAGATGTGGTAGGAAGGAAGGACTATTCGGCAAAGGCTAGGTGACAAGTAACCTTGAAAGTAAGTTTAAGGAAAATGAACTTTGGTTCTTTTTTTTTTTTTTTTTTCTAGTTCTTTAGTATTGCAAAAGTTTTTATTGTTTTTCTTTCATTTTTTTTCCTAAAAAAAGCACTATATTAAATTCACATTTACAATAATATTTTAATATTTAAAGTTTAAAAGTTAATATTTTAACTTTTCATATTTAGGCAGTAATCTAAGTATGAAATAACACAAACTTCAAATCATGTTTCCTTTTGGAATAATGAAATATTAAAACAGAAGCATAAAGAGCTTTGTATCTAAAAAACCACTGTATTAAATTCACATTTACAATAATCTTTTAATATTTAATGTTTAAAAGTTAATATTTTAACTTTTTATATATTAGGCAGTAATCTAAGCATTAAATAACACAAACCTCAAATCATGTTTCCTTTCAGAATAAAGAAAGATTAAAACAGAAGCATAGAGAGCTTTGTAAAAGGTATAAATTTGTAATACTCTTTGGATTTCTTAACTCATAATTATTGCAGCATATTGACAATTTTAATGATATGACTATAGATATTAGAATCTTTCCTTTTGTATAACAAAAGAACTTCAAAAAAGGAAACTTGACTATGAAATTCTGATTATATGCAAACGTTATATAAATGTTTTGAATGTTTCTGTTAAACTAGAGCTCTATTTATCTATAACAAACCAGAATGATTTAATTTCTTCCTCAGACTTAAAGGTAAGAATAGAAGGGAGTCCTGGAGGCAGGGTGTATTACTTTCCTGTTGCTGCTGTAACAAAACCACAAAATTACAGCTTAAGACAAAAATTTGTTCTCTAATAATTCTGGAGGTCAGAAGTCCAAAATCAATGTCATTGGGCTAACATCAAGGTGTTGGCAGGGCTGGTTCCTTCAGGAGGCTCTAAGGGGAGAATCCATTCCCTTGGCTTCCTGTACTCCTTCGCTTATAGTCCCTTTCTTTATATTCATACACCTCACTCTTATCAATGTTTCCCTCATCATTTCATCTTCTCTGATAGACTCTTCCTGCATCTCTTTCATAAAAATCATTGTGACTATATCTGGCCCATCCTAATAATTTAGCATAATCTCTCCATCTCAGGAGCCTTAATTTAATCATATTACAAAGTTCCTTTCACCACTTCAGGTAAATATTCACAGGCTTTGGGGATTATGACATGAACATATTTGAGGGACTGCAGTGGCTAAATTTGTGTGTCAGCTTGGCTAGTCTATGATCCCCAGTGGTTTGGCCAGACACTGGACTGGTTGCTGCTCCATAGTGTAATGCAATGTAGTGTACTGTGATGTAACAAAATGTAATGTGATTAAATTAAATGTAGTGTTGTTCCACCTCCTACTTTGGAGAGTAGCGACTGGGATCTTAAAAGCTTGCAAGCTGCCATCTAGATGCAACAATGGGTCTCTCCTCATCCAGAGTGAAGAAGAATGAAGAAAACCAAAAATTCATGGAAAC
>NW_006922187.1:854258-860351 GCF_000298275.1 Orycteropus afer afer | reverse complement strand
ATAGTGCCTAAGGCACTTGACTGCTAACCAGAAGGCTGTTGGTTCAAACCCACCAGCCACTCCTCAGAAGGAAGGTTGGGCAATCTACTTCCATAGTAACACTGCCTTGGAAACCCAAGGAGGGGGCAACTCGACAGCACATAACAACTAACAACAACATAATAAATTAAATTTAGTGTAATAACTTTTCATGATGTGATGTTATGTGCTCAACCAACAAGTTCAAAGGGGAGTTTCTTTGATTATTCTGGATATTCTGGCAGAGCTCTCTTGACCCTGTCCTCTTCTTGTCACCTGACCTATAGATCTTAGGACATAAAGCTGCAGAAAACCCCAGCCTGATGCCTAACTTATAGATTTTAGATTTGTTAGCTCTCCACAACTGTGAGTCAGCAAAGGTCTCCAGCCTGCCTCATGACCTACAGATTTGGGACTTGCCAGTCCTCAAAATTATGTAAGCCATGTTCCTGAAGTAAATCTCACTGTCTCTCTCTCTCCCTCTCCTTCTGTCTCCAAGACAAATTAGTCAATTCTTCTGGCAGTCCATGATATGTTCCATATTCTTTGCCAACACCATAATTCAAATGCCTCATTTCCTCTTCAGTATTCCTTCTTCATTGGACAGCTTTTGCAGGCATATGAGGCAATTGAAAATATCATGCTTTGTGTCAGCCATACTTTATTCCTCAAGGTGACATCACATGCACATATGTGTGTGTGTGTGTGTGTGTGTGTGTTTGAGAACATCATATAAGAAGAAAGCAAAATGTCATGAAAAAGACAAGAAAAAACAAAAAGACCAAAATAGATGTCAGAGGAGACTTTAAAACTTGTTCCTGAACATAGAGTAGTGAAAGTGAATGGAAGAAATAATGATGTAACTGAGCTGAATAGAAGATTTCAAAAGGCAGCTTGAGAAGACAAAGTAAAGTATTATAAAGAAATATGCAAATTCCTGGAGCTAGAAAAGCAAAAAAGAAGAACATACTTGGTATTGCTCAAGCTGAATGAACTGAAGAAAAAAATTCAAGCCTTGAGTTGGAATATATGAAATATTCTATGGACCAAATACTGAACAATACAGGAAGCATCAAAAGAAGATGGAAGAAATATATAGTCCCAAGGGGGAGTACATAGTCACTATACCAAAAGAATTGGTCAATGTTAACCTTTTCAAGGGGTAGCATATATACTGATGATACTGAAGGAAGGAGTCCAAACTGAACTGAAGGAATAGGCAAAAAAAAAAAAAAAAAGCCTTCAAAAATTGATAGAATAGCAGTTGAAATGTTGCAACAAACAGATGCAATGCTGGAAATACACATTCATCTGTCAAGAAATCTGGAAGACAGCTATCTGGCCAAATAACTGGAAGAAATCTCTATTTGTTCCCATTCCAAAGAAGGGTGATCCAACAGAATGAAGAAATTATAGAACAATATCATTAATATCACATGCCAAAAAAATGTTGCTGAAGATAATTCAAAAACAATTGCAGCAGTACATGGACAGGGACTTGCCGAGAATTAAACCTGAATTCAGAAGAGTATGTGGAACAAAGGATAACATTGCTGATGTCAGATGAATCTTGGATGAAATCAGAGAATAGCAGAGTATCTGTGTTTTATGGACTAGGCAAAGGCATTCGATTGTGTGGATCATAACCAATTATGTATAACATTGCAAAGACTGATAATTCCAGAACACTTAATTGTGCTCATGAGGAACCTGTACATAGACTAAGAGGCTGTTGTTGGAACAGAACAAAGAGATATTGTTGTTGTTGTTGTTGTTGTTATGTGCCGTCGAGTCGGCCCCGACTCATAGCGACCCCTCCTTGGGTTTCCGAGGCAGTATCACTACGGAAGTAGGATTGTCCAACCTTCCTTCCGAGGAGTGGCTGGTGGGTTTGAACCACAGCCATCTGGTTAGCAGGCAAGTGTCTTAGCCACTATGTTACCAGAGCTCTCATTCAATCTATATGCTGAGCAAATCATCTGAGAAGTTGGACTATATGAACAAGAATGTGGCATCAATATTGGAGAAAGACTCATTAACAGCTTGCAATATACAGATGACACACCTTCCTTGCTGAAAGTGAATAAGACTTGAAGCATTTACTAATGAAGATTAAAGACTACAGCCTTCAGTGTGGATTACACCTTAACATAAAGAAAACAAAAATCCTCACAAATGGACCAATAAGCAACATCATGGTAAATGGAGAAAAGATTGACGTGGCCAAGGATATCATTTTACTTGTATCCACAATCAACACCCATGAAGCAGCAGTCAGGAAATCAAATGATGTATTGGGCAAATTTGCTGCAAAATACTTCTTTAAAGTGCTGGCAAGGAAAGATGTCACTTTGAGGACTAAGGATCCAAGCTACAGTATTTTCAATCACCTCATATACATGGGAAAGCTGACCAATGAATAAGGAAGATCAAAGAAGAATTTTCTTTGTATTATGATGTTGGTGAAGAATATTAAATATACCGTGGACTGCCAAAAGAACAAACAGATCTGTCTTGGAAGGAGTACAGCCAAAATGCTCTGTGTAAGTGAGGACAGCAAGACTTCATCTCACGTGCTTAAGACATGGTATCAGAAGGGACCAGTCCCTAGAGAAGGACCATACTTACCATACTTGATAAAGCAGAGGGTCAGTGAAAAAGAAGACCCTCAACAAGATGGATTGACACAGTGGCTAACACAATGGGCTCAAGCATAGCAATGAGTGTGAGGAAGGAAATGACTCAATGACACCTAACAACAATAACATATATAATATATGTACATATGGAGCCCTTTTGGGGCAGTGGTTAATCTCTCAGCTGCTAACCAAAAGGTTGACAATTAGAACCGACCTGGCAGCTCTGTGGAAAAAAGATCTGGTGATAGATAGATAGATAGATAGATAGATGTATATAAACTAAAAAAAAAAAAAAAAAAAACTCACTGCTGTCGAGTCAATTTGACTCATAGCAACCCCTCCTTCGGTTTCCGAGGCGGTATCTCTACAGAAGTAGATTGCCCAATCTTCCTTCTGAGGAGTGGCTGGTGGGTTTGAACCGCCAGCCTTCTGATTAGTAGTCAAAAGCCTTAGGCACTACACCACCAGCTCCACAGGGACAGGGATAGCAATTGGAGACTATAGCTATGGCCCACACAGAGGCTGATGTGAGCCTCACAAGGCATTGGCTATGAGGATGGATGAAGATTGAGGATGTGTGTGGGTGTGACACATGCCGATGATGAATGAGGACCAGAGAGACCTAGGCAGGACTGGCTATATAATTTCAGTGCAAAAGGAAAATGCAAGGTCCCTTGTTTGAAAATTACAAAGATTTTCAGGACTACAACAGCAGAGCATGAAGTCAAGAATGGGACACATCTGAGTACTAGATCTCCCCATGCATTTGCCTGAGTCATACAACCATGCAGCTGGCCCTGGACCTGGGTATGAACCTAGGCAATGATGCTTACTAATTCTGTGACCTTGGGCAAACTCATAAACCCTTTCTTAGCCTCAGTTTTCTTATGTGCAAAACAAAAAACAACTCTTATATTACAGGGTTGTGTGAGTATTCAAGATAATTATATATGAAGTGCTGTACAGAGGAACTGGGACACAGAATGTGCTGGAAAAGTGTGTCTATTTATTATTGTTGTTGTTGTTGTTATGTGCCGTTGAGTCATACCCGACTCATAGCGACCCCTCCTTGGGTTTCCGAGCAGTATCACTACGGAAGTAGGATTGCCCAACCTTCCTTCTGAGGAGTGGCTGGTGGGTGTGAACCGCCAGCCATCTGGTTAGTAGGCAAGTATCTTAGCCACTGTGCTACCAGAGCTCCCCTATTTATTATTATTATTATTTAATGTATTGAAAGTACGACTTAAGCACACATTTGTTAATGACTTAACATCTTAGTTATTTTATGGAACAAATGAGGAACACAGACAGGAAAATGACTTGCCCTGTGAGTACTAGAAGGGAGAGCAAGGATCGTATTTATTCCTAAGGCCAAACACAAGAGGTGGGGAATCACTGAACTCCAGATTCTTCCACAAAGCAAAGGAATTCCCAGAGGAGTAGACCCAGGTAGAATGGGACTAAGCCTAAAGAGGAGGCAAAAATGAGCATTGGTCTAGGTAATTGTTGGAAAAGTCCCAGGGGAAGAAAAGCTGGTGACTAGAGGATTCACCCATTTCTACATTCAATCACCAATAATTTATTACACATACTTACTATGTGTCTGGAGCCTAAGGCACTTGACTGCTAACCAGAAGGCTGGCAGTTCAAACCCACCAGCCACTCCTCGGAAGGAAGACGGAGCAATCTACTTCCATAGTGATACTGCCTTGGAAACCCAAGGAGGGGTCGCTATGAGTTGGGTCCGACTCGACGGCACATAACAACAACAACAAAAACCATGTGTCAGGAACAGTGCCAGGATTCCAAATACCAAGTATAGCAAGAATTTATATTTTAGAAAGATCTCTGCCTAGATTTTTGCAGCAATCTTTTAAAGTTTGCTTACTTTTTTTATCATAAAATTAATTTAAAGTTAAACATTAGAGAAAAATAGAAAACCTAGTTGTGGTATAAAGAAGATAAACTTTGAAGCCAGATAGACTTGTTTTAACATGCTCACTAGCCACAGGGCCTTGGTCATGTCATGTAACTTCTCTTTGCCTCAATTTCCTCATCTGTAAAATGGATAGTAATACTCCCACATCCCCTCAAGGGATGTAGACAATGTATGTGAAGCACACTATACAAGAAATGGAACATGGAAGGTTTGCAATAAATATTCCCTTTCTCTTTCAGATCTATACTTTAGAAAAAAGATTCCAAATGTCCTTGCACTCATACACTGTATAATATGACACTCATATTTCCTAAGTCAACTTTCACCAGAGGCTAATAGGCTGTTTTCTTTTGGTTCAAGCGATATATTTTCCTGGCTGTGTTGGAGCTGGAAAGAAAAGCAAGAAATATAGAATACAGTGAACTTGGGAAATCTTTCCTGTAAAAACCCAGCAGATTTATCACAGATGTCTGGCCCACTCATGGCCTTCTCCTGTATTCTATTAAGAATAATAACAAACAATCAGGAAACTGAACCCCAAAGCCCAGAAAACAGTGTTCTGGGTCTTTGGCAAACTGGGGTCATGTACACACACCAGAGACCTAGAGCCCTCCAGGCTCTCTCCTTAGTTGTCGGGAGAAGGAAACCAGTAATTACTGAGCATCCCTGTAAGACAGCTCTGTGCTGAACCCTTTCACATGCATAAGCTCTTTGGATCATTCCAAAGAACTTGGGGTCCCAGTGCCCCCCACATTTCAGATAAGGAAACCCAGGACTCAACAAGGATAAGCAGTTTATGCTGAGGTTCTCAAGTAAGGAAGCACAGCAGAATCACTTGCAGGGCTGTTTCAGAATACAGTGGTTCTGACTCAGCAGGTCTGGGTACAATTCTGGCAAAAGTCTTTTTAAAAAGTGTCAGAGATGATTCCAGCATATACATTCTGCTAGCTGAGAACTACTGCAGCACAGGTTCCAGAGTCACCAGATCTGGACTTGAGTTCCAATTCTGCCAGTGTCTAACCATGTAGCATCAGACAAATTACTTAATCTCTCTGAGTCTCAGTTTCTACTTCTGTTGTGTTGTTACGTGCTGTAGAGTTGGACCCAACTCATAGCAACCCCTCCTTGGGTTTCCGAGGCAGTATCACTATGGAAGTAGATTGCTCAACCTTCCTTCCGAGGAGTGGCTGGTGGGTTTGAACCGCCAGCCTCCTGGTTAGCAGTCAAGTGCCTTAGGTACTATGCTACCAGAGCTCCCTCTACTTCTGTTAAGTGGAGATAGTAAAACCTAACTCATATGGTTGTTTCAATTAGTATTAAATGAGAAAGTGTGTGCAAAGCACTTATGTTACTGGCTAACACAGAGTGTGCTCAATAAATGGTACTTAGTAGTAGAATCACAACTAGCTTAACCATAGTGTTAGATTGGGTTCTCTAGAGAAACACAAAAAACCAGCAAGGTATATATATATATTTAGAGAGAGAGAGAGAGAGAGA
>NW_006922187.1:832988-842666 GCF_000298275.1 Orycteropus afer afer | reverse complement strand
GTTCTTCCAGATTGTCCTTGGAATATCATTGCAAGCAGGCCACACCCCTAGGGAAACTCCCCTTGGGCAGCCTGGCCACTCAGAACTCAGTCATCTGATCCCATCATGGGAACAACCACCCAGAACTGGGGTCCAGCCAAGTTGACACACAGCTCCAACTATCACACATAGTAACTGTACAATTAAAATGAATTTATGGCCTTGAGCAAATTATTTAGCTTTGTAAAATGAAGAAAAGTTAAAAGATAATCTAAAAGAAATATTTTGCCCTACTTAACTTTAAAGAGGTCCTTATCAATATTTCCCTCTCCAGTAAGGGAGGACCTTATGGTCGCTTAAGAGATGAACCAATTCTGAGCAAACAGACTACGTTCAGTAAGAAAACAATTATTACTCCAAGCCAATGTGCTTTTGTTCAGCTTTCTGAAGAGCTGACCCATCTATTACAGGCTGTACCTTCAGCCTGTGTTGTTGACAGGTCTGCAAATGACTCCTAACTGGCTCTCCCCATAATACTTTCCTCGTGCTGCCTGGAGTTATATAACAGACCACTAGTAGAGGAGAGGAGCATGCCTGGGATGGAAATTACACTAGTGGGCTCCATTACCTGGTTTTGCTCCTCTAATTTGCACTCATGGGTCAATAAAGTTGTGGAGCCCAATCGTTCATTCATCCCTTCAACATTTATTGAACATCTACTATGTGTCAGACAGAGTCTTGGACATTGTAAATGTTTAACACACATGACTGGTAACCCAAAAGTTGGAGGTTCAAGTCCACCCAGAGACAACTCAGACGAAAAGCCTAGTGACCCACTTCCCAAAAATTAATCACTGAAAAGTCTATGAAATATAGTTTTAGTCTGCCACACATGGGGTCACCATGAGTCAGAATTGATTTGATGGCAATGAATGGTTATGTGAGAGACACTGTGCTGAATGCCAGAGATTCTAAGACAAGACACAAGATCAGCCCTTGCACTCACACTCAAAAGAAAGAAAACAGGTCGTGAAGTAGAATCAGTGTTGTAACAGATAGAATAGATGTCTAGGAATACATGGAGGACAACCTCTAAGCCTACAGCTGCACAGGTGCCAAGAACAAGACAGGAAGCAAATCATGAAGTCAGACCCAGCAGGTTGTATGTGGAACCGTTTTATATTGTACAAATAACCCTGGCCCAAGACATGAAGTGTATGGCTTTTTTAGCTGTGTTTTAGCACACCACTTTCCATAATAACAACATGCCCATAAAAGGTTGTCCATAGAGTTTTCATTGGCTAATTTTTGGAAATAGACTGTCAAGCCTTTCTTCCTAGTCTATCTTAGTCTGGAACTTCTGCTGAAACCCATCCACCGTGAGTGACCCTGTTGCTATTTGAAATACTAATGGCATAACATCCAGTGTCATAGTAACATGCAAGCCACCACAGTACAATGAACTAACAAATGGTTGGTGGGTGTCAGAATATTGTCCAATATATAGCGAAATCTATGGAAACCTAAACTCAATAGGACCTGCTTTGTTTTTCCAGGTCTCATAAATTTTTTGCCTTTGACTGGATACAGTCTTATTAACATGCCCATAAAGTAATCATATAATTAATCTCTGTATCCTCTCTCTTCCAACAGAGAGAATTAGGGGGCACTTCAAGGAAGAGAGAGATTTCAGGTGGGGACTTGTTATGTACTGAATTGTATCCCCCAAAAAATATGTGGTATAGATTCTAGCTCCAGTGGTTTGAACCAACACTTTGTGGGAGAAAATTGAGGCAGTTTACTTCCATGAAGATTTATAGCTTTGGAAATCCTATGGGGTAGTTCTATCCTGTTCTATAACATCAATATGAGTAGGGATCGACTCAACTCCATGCCACGGGCCTTTATACTTGTGGATGTAAACCTGTTTGGGAATTGGGTTTTCTTTATTGTGTTAATGAGGTCCTATCAGTGTAGGGAGAGCTCTGGTGGCACAGTGTCTAAGGCATTTGACTGCTAACCAGTCACTCCTCAGAAGGAAGATTAGGCAATCTACTTCCATAGGGATACCACCTTGGGAACCCAAGGAGGGGTAGCTATGAGTCAGATCAAACTTCACAGTAATGAGTTTCATTTTGTTTTTATCAGTGTAGGGTGTATTTTATTTCAGTGCAGTGAATTATTTAATATGGCAATTCTGGCCATAGTCCTCCAAGTTATGATGTGTTGTGAATTCTCTATGCCTGTGGTTATGGTCCCACTTGGGAGGAATTGGTCCAATATGTTAATGATGCAGGATTAGGGTGGGATGTATCTTAAATTTCCACCTTACAAGAGGGTATGACCCAAGTGACCATATTTCACCACTTTACTGAAGTCACCCTTGAGTCAAACCTTTTATCTTACAAGAGAGGAAAGGACTGAGAAGCTAGCAGAGAAAGGAGGACTTGATTACCACCAAGCGGAAGAGATGTGAATGTGGTGCATCCTTTGGAAACATGGTCCCTGAACTGGGAACTTCCTTGAGCCAGGAGATGGAGCTATCCAAAGAGATGGTGAGAGATGGCAGCAGAGAAGTGGTGGCAGAGAAGCAGCAGCAGGAAAACCAGGAAACTGGTGGGACACAACATGGTGGACTTCCTGGACCATGGATCAAGAAAGCTGAGTACTTATAGGCAGGAGACTTACTGGCAGAGTGGGGTGCCTCTGGGCACTTATGAGCAGATGAAAGATATTTATAACACTTGCTGAGTAGAAGCTGTGTGGTCCAAGAAGCCCCTGGGAGAGGAAGGGACTAGAGGCAAAGAGAGACCTACCCACCAAAACAGCTGAAAACACACTGTCCTTATCAAAGAACTGTATCCTGAGTCACTTCTGATCCTGAATTGTAACCTGTTACTTCCCTAATAAACTCTATAATTGTATTGTCTGTGAGTTCTGTGTGGTCATTGCAACAAGTTATTGAGCCCAGTAGGGAAGTATAGAGTGTTGTGGGAGGGACAGTTGGTGAAAGAATTGGTAAAAAGTTTGGATGGTGGAGGCATGTCTGACCTCCATTTTCATAGGAGTCAGTCTTAAGCTGTTAAGATAGAGGATTCTCTCTCCTATGAATTTAGAGGAGGTCAGATGCCTCCACTATGCTATTTTTACACTTATACAAACCAATCACTTTCAAAATATAAAGCAGAGTAGGCACAGAGAAGCAAACATAGAAGGAGAAAAGATAGATGTCAGGCCAATGAAGATTGCCAAGGGATAGAGGAACACAAGCTGAAAGGAGACAAGGACCTTCCCCAGAGCTGAGAGAGAGAAAGCCTTCCCCTAGAGCTGCCACCCTTAATTCAGATTTCTAGCCTACTAAACTGCCTCAGAAACCCAAGGAGGGGTCGCTATGAGTCGGGTCCGACTCGACGGCAAACAACAACAACAACAAACTGTGAGGAGATAGATTTCTGTTTGTTAAAAACATCCACTTGTGATATTTCTGTCATAGTAGCACTAGATAACTAAGACAAGACTGAAAGAATTTCAGAGTCAGCCTGGTTCACAGGAAAGCACAAAGTGTTTGGAGTGAGATCATCAGAATTCACATCTTAGCTCCACTCACTCACTCACTATGGGGAGAATTAGTTGTGAGGATTTAAAAAGAGACCATGTAAAGCATCTGACACTCAAAAACCAAACCCACTGCCATCAAGTCGATTCTGACTCATAGTGGCCACCACAGGGTTTCCAAGGCTATAAATATTTGTGGAAGTATATTGCCTCACCTGCCTCCCATGGAGCAGCTGGTGGGTTTCAACCTTCAACCTTCTGGTTAGCAGCCAAATGTCCTACCCACTGAACCACCACTATCTGACACATAGTAGGTATTAAAAGTTACCAATAATAATGTTGGTGGTGGTGGATGTTGTTGTTAGGTGCCATCAAGTTGGCTCCAACTCATAGTGACCCTATGTACAACAGAACGAAACACTGCCTGATCCTGTGCCAGCCGCACAATCCTTACTAAACCTGAGTCCATCTATGCAGCCAACGTGTCAATCCATCTCACTGAGGGCCTTCCCCTTTTTCACTGGCCCTCCACTTTCATGATATCCTTCTCCAGGGAATTGTCCCTTCTGACCACATAGCCAAAGTAGGTGAGACAAAGTTTGGTCATTGTCACTTCCAAAGAGCATTCTGGCTGCACTTCTTCCAGGACAGATTTGTTAGTTCTTCTGGCAGGTTGCTGTTAATTCTGTGTTAGTGAGTAGAATTGTTTCATAGGATTTTCTTGACTGTAAACTGAACAGAAGCAGATTGCCAGGCCTTTTCCTCAGTGCTACCTTGGGGTAGGTTCAAACTGACAACCTTTAGACTAACAGTTGAGAGCAAATCAGTTGCCCTGACTAAGAAACTTTAACAATAACAATAGTGATATTTTATAGGACTTACTGTGGTTGTTGTTAGGTGATGCCTGGTCTGTTCCTACTCATCACAACCCTATGTTCAATAGAATGAAACCAGTGCCCACTCCTTCACCATTCTCACTACCATTGCTATGTTTGTGTACATTGTAGGAGACACTGTGTCAGTCAGTCTCATTGAGGGTCTTCCACTTTTTCACTGATCCTGTGCTTTACCAGGCAAGATGTCTTTCTCCAGAAATTCTGCCCTCCTGAAAGCATGTCCAAAGTTCTTAAGATGAAGTCTCACCATCCTCACTTCTAAGAAGCATTCTAGCTGTATTTCCTCCAGGACAGATTTGTTAATTCTTCTGGCAGTCCATGGTGTATATTCAACATTCTTCACCAACACCATAATTTAAAGACATAAATTCGTCTGTGGTCTTCCTCATTCATTGTCCAGCTTTCACATGCATGTGAGACAACTGAAAATATCATGGCTTGGTTTAGGCACACCTTAGTTCTCAAAGTGACATCTTTGCTTTTAACACTTTAAAAAGGTCTTTGCAGCATATTTGCCCAATGAAAACCACCACTTCTCTGTCAGTTTCTAATACTGTGGTAGCTTGTATGTTGCTGTGAAGCTGGAGACTATTTCACTGGTATTTCAAATACCAGCAGAGTCATCCATGTTGGACAGGTTTCAGTGCAGCTTCCAGACTAAGACAGACTAGAAAGAAGGAAGGGGCCATCCACTTCTGAAAACATTGGCCAGTGAAAACCTTATGAATAACAGTGAAATACTGCCTGATATATTACTGGAAAACTTTATGAATACCAGAGAAATGTGTCTGATATAGTGTCAGAAGATGAGCCCCTCAGATTGGAAGGCACTCAAATACAATTGAGAAAAAGCTGCCTCCTCCAAGTAGAGTTGACCTTAATGATGTAGATGGAGTAAACTTGCAGTACCTTCATTTGTTGATAGGGTATGACTCAAAATTGGAAGCAACAGCTGCAAACATTCATTAGGAATTCGTTAGTGTTCTGGTTCTCTGGTGCTGCTCTGACAAGAATATACCACAAATGGAATTGACTTAACAAACAGAGTTTATTCTCTTACAGTTTGGAGGGTTTAAGTCCAAGTTCAAAATGCCAGGCTCTAGGGGCTGGGTGAAAGCCCCTCAACCATGGGCTTCAGCTCTGCCTCCTGCTCCCAACCCACTGGAGCTAGAGGCATTTCTTTGCTCAGACAAACGCTGGCTGCTGAGGCTGACAAGCCCAAGGTTGACAAGTGAAAAGGCACAGTCCTGATGTTACCAAACCACATGGCAGGTCATTAATTTAAGTCCATTGTAAGTCCCAAGGTCAGCAGAGCATGGCAGGCTGAACAATGACATGGCTACATGCAGGGTCCAAGCGTGCCATAAGCTAGAGACCATTCCCAAAGCTGTTTCTTATATATAGGAAGCAGACCACATACTCAAAGACAGCTACTCAGCTGCTCCCAGTAGATTCCAGCATGGAGTTGATTACTAGTCTTGTCATGGGGAATACTACATCCAGCTGCCCAACCACTCAACCAGGCCCAGCCAAGTTGACACACAAACGTAACCACCACAATTACATGGAACATATGAAATATGAATAAAGGAAAATTGGAAGTTGTCACAATGAAATGGGATACATAAAGATTGATATCCTAGGCATCAGTGTGCTGAAATGGACTGGTGTTGGCCATTTTGAATCAGACAATCATATGCTCTACTATGTCAGGAATGACAAATTGAAGAGGAATGGTGTCACATTCGTCATCAAAAAGGATGTTTCAAGATCTATCCTGAAGTACAATGCTGTCAGTGATAGGATAATATCCATATACCTACAAGGAAGATCAGTTAATACTACTATCACTCAAATTTATGCACCAACCACTAAACATGAAGAAATTGAAGATTTTTTAATCAACTTCTGCAGTCTGAAAATGACCAAATATGCAATCAAGATATGTTGATTGTTACTGGTGATTGGAATGCAAAAGCTGCAAACAGAGAAGAATTCCCAGTAGTTGGAAAACAGAAAAGATGCTTGAGATAGCATGATAAAATTTTCAAGACTACCAACTTATTCTTGGAGGGTCAGCAAAAAAGTGGAAGATCCTCAGTGAGATGGATTGACACAGTGGCTGCAACAATTGGCTCAAGTACAGCAAGAAGTGTGAGGATGGCCCACTCCCAGGCAGTGTTTCACTCTGTTGTACATAGCGTCGCTAAGAGTCAGAGCCAACTCAATAGCACCCAACAAAAACAACAACCAATTTGTTCATTGCAAATACCTTTTTTCAACAACAAAAACTGTGCCTATATATGTGGACCTCAGCAGATGGAATACACAGAAATCAGATCAACTACATCTGTGGAAAGAGGTGATGGAGAAGCTCAATATTTTCAGCCAAAACAAGGCCAGGAACTGACTGTGGAAAAAAACATCAATTGCTCATATGCAAGTTCAAGTAAAGATAAAGAAAATTAAAACAAGTTCATAAAAGCCAAAAGCCGGACTTACATATATCCCATCTGAATTTAGAGACCACCTGAGGAATAGATGTGACTCGCTGAACACCAATGACTGAAGATCAGATGACTTGTGGGATTACATCAAGAGCATCATCCATGAAGAAAGCGAACAGTCATTAAAAAGACAGAAAAGGAAGAAGAAAGCAAAATGTATGTCAGAAGAGACACTGAAACTTGCTCTTGAATAGGGGGTAGCTAAAGTGAATGCATGGGAGTTCTGGTAGCATAGTGCCTAAAGCACTTGACTGCTAACCAGATGGCTGATGGTTCAAACCCATCAGCCACTCCTTGGAAGGAAGATGGGACAATCTACTCCTGTAGTGATACTGCCTCGGAAACCCAAGGAGGGGTCGCTATGAGTCGGGTCTGACTCAACGGCAAACAACAATAACAAAGTGAATGCAAGAAATGATGGTGTAAAAGAGCTGAACAGAAGATTTCAAAGGGCAGCTCAAGAAGACAAAGTAAAGTATTATAATGAAATATGAAAAGACCTAGAGTTAGAAAACCAAAGGGGAAGAACACACATGGCATTTTTCATACTGAAATAACTGAAGGAAAAATCCAAGCCTTGTGTTGCAGTACTGAAGGATTGTATTGGCAAAATGTTGAATGATGCAGGAAGTATCTAAAGAAGATGGGAGGAACAGACAGACTCACTGTACGAAAAAAGAATTGGTCAGTGTTCAACCATTTCAGAAGGAAACATATGATCAAGAACCAATACTATTGAAGGAAGAAGTTAAAGCTGGACTGAAGGAATTGGTGTAAAACAAGGTTCCAGGAACTGACAGAATACTCATTGAGATGTTTCAACAAAAGAACGTAGTGCTGGAGGCACTTATTCATTTATGCCAAGAAACTTGGAAGACAGTTACCAGGCCAACTGACTGGAGGAGATCCATGTTTATGCCCATTCCAAAGAAAGGTGATCCAACAGAATACAGAAATTATCAAACAATATCATTAATATCACACACAAGGAAAATCTTGCTGAAGATAATTTAAAAACTGTTGCAGCAGTATATTGACAGGAAACTTCCAGAAATGCAAGATGAATTCAAGAAGAGGACATGGAATGAGGAATATCATTGCTGATGTCAGATAGAATGGTTGAAAGCATAGAACACCAGAAATACATTTACCATCTGTGTTTTATTGAGTATGCAAAGATAATAACAAAATATGGATAACATTGTGAAGAAAGGGAATTCCAGAACACTTAATTGTGCTCATGAGGAACCTGCACATAGACCAAGAGGCAGTCGTTCAACAAGAACAAGTGGACACTGCATGGTTTAAAATCAGGAAGGGTTTGTATCAGGGTGTGTATCCTTTTATCGTACTTATTCCATCTGTATGCTGAGCAAATAATCTGAGAAGCTTGTCTATATGAAGAAAAACATGGCATCAGGATTGGAAGAATATTCATTAACAACCTGCAATATGCAAATGATACAACTTTGTTTGCTGAAAGTAAAGATGACTTGAGTCACTTACTAATGAAGGTCAAAGAATACAGTCTTCAATATGGATTACATCTCAACACAAAGAAAGTGAAAATCCACACAACTGGACCAATAAATAACATCACAATAAATGGAGAAAAGATTGAAGTTGTCAGGAATTTCATTTTACTTGGATCCACAATCAATACCAAAGGAAGCAGTAGTTAAGAAATCAGATGTCTTATTGCACTGGGCATATCTGCAAAAGAAAGAAATTCTCTTTATTTAAAATGTTGATAAACAAAGATGTCGCTTTGAAGACTAAGACTAAGGTTCTCCTAACCCAGACCATGGTATCTTCAATTGCCCCATATGCATGTGAAAGCTGGACAATGAATAAGGAAGACTGAGCCAGAATTTTATGTTTTTTAATTTTGCTTTTGGTGAAGAATATTGAAAATATCATGGACTGTCAGAAGAATGACTAAATTTATTCTGCAATCACTGCAGCCAGAACGCTCCTTAGAAGCAAGAATGGCCAGATTTCTTCTCACCTATTTCGGTCATGTTGTCAGAAGGGACCATTCCCTGAAGAAGGCTATCATGCTTGGTTAAATTGAGGGTCAGCAAAAAAGAGGAAGACTCTCAATGAGATGGACTGACACTGTGGCTGCAACAATGGGCTCAAGTGCAGCAAAGAGTGTGAGAACAGTGCAGGACCAGGCATTCTGTTGTACATATGAATTGGAGCCAATTCGACGGAACCTAACATCAACAACCTACTTCATTTGATTTCTTTACTGCTGCTTCCATAGATGTTGACTATGGATTCAAGTAAAATGAATGCTTGACAACTTCAAGAAGTCCTGGTGGTGCAGTAGGTAAAGTGCTAAACCACTCCATGGGAGAAGGATGTTCCATCCTGCTTCTGTAAAGATTTGTTGTTGTTGTTGTTAAGTGCCGTCAAGTATTTTTCGACTCATAGGGACCCCATGCACAGCAGAACGAAACACTGCCCAATCCCACATCAGCTCCACAATCCCTGCAATACTTGAGCCCATGATCGCAGCCACCGTGTCAATCCATCTCATGGAAGGACCCTCTTTCGTCGACCCTCCACCCTACCAAGCATGACATCCTTCTCCAGGGAATGGTCCCTTCTTACAAAATGACCAAAATAGGTGAGACGTAGTCTGGCCATTCTTGCTTCCAAGGAGCATTCTGGCTGCACTTCCTCCAGGACAGATCTGTTAGTTCTTTTAGCAGTCCATGGTACTTTCAGCATTC